>NC_133328.1:296382980-296682980 GCF_042186555.1 Aquarana catesbeiana
AACAGTGTCAAACTTCTGTACCATGGGGCGTGGCCAAGATGGCGTGGTGAGCAGCGGCTTTGGAAAGGAGCTCCGCAGATCCGTAACTTTAATCCGGATCCATCGGCACTAACCACCCCATTTTATTATCCCTGCTGACCGAGGGGGAACTGGGGAAGACCTGTCTGCTGTGGGGAGAGGAGAATTGGCTGTCCCAGGGCCGCGATCGGCATCCCGCTGACGCTCCGGGCCTACCTCGGAGGACTAGGCCGAAGCCGCAGCCTTTCCTGGCGGGCCGCGCCGCAGACCGGGGGCTCCTTTCGGCGCTCGGATCTGCTGGGGAGGACCATCGGCTGTTGGGGACCTCGGATGGGGCCGGGACAGATGTCCCTGGACTTTTATTAAGCTGCGCTTGGGGCCTGAAGACTCTGATCCCCCCCACGTTCTACTAGGCCGAGACCGCGGCCTTTCCTGGACATCCGGAGCCGACGGACCGGCGCAGGGGGGGCCCGAACCCCGTGGCCTGGAGGAAGTGTCCCTGAAACAGCTGGGGACAGCTGCCTGGACAGTGGGGGAACCCCTGGGCACTTCCACCCTTGACATTTTCCTTGTACAGGAGAGCGGCTAAACCAGAGACCCCCTGTCAGCCTGTGGTGCATGGATCCTGCTCTATGCAGTTTCAGGTGAGGGGGGGGGGGGTTGTTGCTGGGCCACACGCTGCACCATACCTCTTACCTGACTACCCCAGACCCAGCAGGGGGGCTCCCACGGCCAGTTACTGATCACTATCCAGATATAGGCCCCAGGCACCTGAATGAGGCGCAGGAACTCCAGCGCAAAGCACAGCAAAGGGGGTAAGAGGTTGACCTTTCCGCCACAGTCGGACTTACATCAGACACCCACTTGTCCCCCCCCGGAGACTCTTAATACGTGCAGTCCCCACAGAGCCTCGCGGACGAACATTATGGAGTCGGATGACTCTCGGCCCCCCTGGCTGGCTGACGTCATGGCGGCTATTGCTACTTGTCCTTCATAGAGGGTCTGCTGCGTGACCTCCTACCCGATGCCCGATGGTCACCTTACTTCGCGGTTGAGAGGGCGCACCGCATCCCGCCGAGGCCGGGGCCTCCTGGATCCCCTCCCCGCACCTTCATTCTCCGTCTCCTTAACTTCAGAGACAGAGATGAAGTTCTCCGTGCCTCTAGATCTGTGGGGGACCTCAGATTCCAGAATACCAGGCTGATGATCTTCCCCGACTACTCGGTCGAGACCCAGAAGCTTAGGAAATCTTTTGACCAGGTTAAAGCGGCATTGCGATCACGCAACATCCGTTACAGTGTACTCTTCCCTGCCCGCCTGAGAGTTCAGGACGGCGAGACAACTCGCTTCTTCACTACACCGAGAGAGGCCTCTGCCTGGCTCGACACGTTGCCACAGAATCGCTAATGGTCTTTCTGGTATGTGCTCCATGACTTTTTTCATTGGTCCCTCTCCACAGCTTAGATCTGGGTCTGAGATATCACACGAACTACTACATGGATGATTTTGTTATGTTACACAGGTTATGCCCAGTTCAATCCATGGAGTGTGCGGATCTGTGGGGGGATCACTGGTTATCCTTATCAGGGAAATGCTAAGTTAATGCCCCTGCCAAAGAACTTGGCCAGGAGACTGTTGGAAAAGAAGTTCCACTGCACCTGTTTGACTCCACGAGGAGCGTTGGAGTCTTTGTTCTGTATCTTCTACTATAAGATGGATCGAAACTACTGTGAGGTCGCATTACCGGATACTTCGTTATGTCTGACTTTCCACGTACTCACAGCCTGCTGCATTACAAAGCGGAGTTCTCACTTGTGTAGGGCCGCCTGAACTGCTGCTCCCCCCCCCCCCCCGTGTGAAGTCCCGGGGGGTGGGCTTGCCTCTTCCATGGACCCCCCGTTGCAGCCGGCGAGCTGAATAAGTTTGGGATTGATACCCGCCTCAGTTTTGGGGGGTTGGGTGGGGTGGGGGGTGGGGTGAAGAAAGTTCCCCTAACGGGGCTTGTTTCATTTACTTTGGATACTGGTATCCTTTATCTGTTTTTAGTTGGGTTTATTTGTTTTTGTTTGATGTTCATACCAAAAAAACTTAACTCATCAGCATTGCATTGTTTCCAGATGTGTCCGTTTTGGGTCCCGGGGTCCAGTCCAGGAGCCGTGATCTCCATTGATCCTAATATTATTAATATTCTTGACAGATATGTCCTCCCTTAATATTATCTCCTGGAACACCAGGGGACTAAACTCCCCGGTCAAGCGCTCCCTGGTGTTCCAATTTATTAAATCTTATAACCCGCATATATGTATACTCCAAGAAACACACTTAACAGGACGTAGGGTTATGGCTCTTAAAAAACCTTGGGTGGGCCACCACTATCATTCCACGCACTCCTCTTTCTCTAGGGGTGTTACTATTTTGGTATTGAAGTCACTCCCCTTTCGGCTCTTGGATTTGGCCCTCGACCCTGATGGTCGATATGTCATTATGCATGCCAAAATATATTCTTTAACGTGGACCATTGTGGGCTTGTATTTGCCTCCCCCGGCTTCCTTGGTGGTGCTCAACCAGATCACTAGCAAGATAGCCGATTTTGCATCTGACAATACTGTTATACTCAGTGATTTTAATCTGGTCCCTGACCCGGATTTCGACAGGCTAACTCCTGCGGGACATCATTGCTCTGGGTTGGCTGAGTGGGCAGACACCTATGGCTTGACGGATGTCTGGAGGTGGCGTCACCCCCAGACCAGGGCATACACATGCCACTCGGCCTCTCACAGAACTTTTTCCCGTATAGACTTGGTCTTTGCAGGGAGCCAGGTACTCCCACGGGTCACAGACATACAAATTCTCCCTAGGGGTATTTCCGATCACGCACCCTTGCTGTTGTCTTTGGATCTCTCCCTAGGCCCAGTGGCAAGGGTATGGAGGCTCTCCAGATTTTGGATCTCAGACACTGCAGTAGATTCCCAATTTAGGACGGAACTCCTAGACTTTTGGGCAGTAAATGTGGGCTCGGCAGACCCCACAGTAGTGTGGGACGCCTTTAAGGCCACAACGCGGGGGCAGTACCAGACCATCATTGCCAGAGTCCGACGAGAGCGTAGGGCAGATTTGATTAAGGCTGAGCGGGATGCGGGCAGTGCGGAGGCTCTTTTTGTTCGTACCGAGACCCTGTGCACTATTCGCATCTACAACTCATGACAAAGGAGGTGGTGCGTCTTCGTACCTCTCTCACCCAGAAGAAAATGTTGGCTCAGTCTCAGCGGATTTTTGAGCAGGGAGAGAGGTCAGGCCGTCTGCTGGCCTGGCTCTCCAGGGAACAGGCTGGTGGGCTGAGTATCTCATGTGTAAAAGACCTATCGGGACAGCTGATCCATACACCGGAAGGGATAAATGGCTGTTTTGCGGAATTCTATGAATCCCTCTACAGCTCCAGGGCAGACTATAGAAGAGAAGATCTAGGAGCATACTTAGATGATATTGACATCCCAACCCTTACAGCTACGTACTGTGACAAGCTCGATGCCCCAATTACGTCTCTGGAAATACTCCGGGCACTTAAATCAATGCAGTCAGGGAAAACACCGGGTCCTGATGGCATCCCAGTGGTGTTTTACAAACAGTACGCAACAGAACTAGTTGATAAATTACAGGACCTCTTCTCTGCGTCGGGGCGTCTTGAAAAACTCCCGGACACAATAAGCGAAGCAATTATAGTGGTGATCCCTAAGCCGGGGAAGGACCCCACGTTATGCTCCTCGTATCGCCCCATATCCATTCTAAACGTCGATGCAAAGGTGCTGGCGAAAGTGTTGGCCAACAGGCTTAATTTGGTCATTACTGCCCTCATCCACAGGGACCAAACGGGCTTCATGCCCGGAAGGGGAACTGACATTAATATCAGACGCCTTTATACCCATATAGATAGAGCGGATGAGGCGACTAAGGGAGTGGTGGCCTCACTCGACGCGGAGAAGGCTTTTGACTCCGTCGAGTGGGGTTACCTATGGGAGGTGCTCTCGCGATTCGGGTTCGGCACGGGTTTTACGAACTGGCTCCGCATGTTATATCATGGCCCCTCAGCTAGAATACGTACCAACGGATGCTTATCGGGGAAGTTTAGACTCTTCCGTGGCACGCGACAGGGGTGTCCTCTCTCCCCGGGTCTATTTGCTCTGGCGATGGAGCCCCTGGCTATATTGCTGAGGAAAGATCCGGGTGTGAAGGGTCTCCAGGTAGGTCCAATTGAGGAGAAATTATCATTATACGCGGACGATGCTCTGCTCTATTTAGCGGATGCGTCGTCCTCTTTACAGACTGCACTGGACCTGATTAACCGATTCGGTGGGTACTCGGGGATACGCATTAACTGGGACAAGTCGGTTCTTTTCCCGCTCCACCCCTCGACCCCTAGGGTGCCACACCCACAACTCAAATGGGTAGATGACTTCAAATATTTGGGGATCCAGGTTAGCGGCAAAGTCCAAGACTACATGGATAACAATTTGCGACCACTCATGACACAGCTTACGGCTAGATGTGCTGCTTGGCGTTCCCTTCCACTGACACCTGTTGGCAGAGTTAATCTGCTAAAAATGATCTTTCTTCCCAAGTATCTCTACTTCTTCCGTAATACACCTATACACATACCTGGGACTTTCTTTCGAAGGTTGGAGAGTCTGCTGATACATTTTGTCTGGGCCGGGAGGCCACCTAGGGTGGCCAAGCAGATTTTATATCTCCCGCTCTCGGGGGGGGGGGGACTGGCCCTACCGAACTTTCAAATCTACTATTGGGCAGCTGTTCTGGTCACGATTCGGTGGTGGTTTTCCCAGCCCATACAGAATCCGGCGGTCACTCTGGAGGCAGCTATTTTGGGTTCCTATGCGGCCCTGAGCAATCTCCCGTTCCGTGGACTTAGAGCCAGCCTGACCATGACAACACCAATGCGAACTACCGTGAAGGTATGGCAGGCGGCTAGGAAAATATATAGGAAGCCCAATTTCATCTCACCCCATATGCCCCTATGGGGTAACCCTATGCTCCCCCACTTTTACAGCATACCGGATCCCTCGCTTTGGGCAAAAAAGGGAATTCTCACATTAAAACATATAGTCAAAGAGGGTAGACTTATATCTTTCCAAGCCCTGAGGCAATCTTTCGCTATTCCGCTCTCCTTCCAATTTAGGTACTGGCAGCTGAAACACGCCTTTGAAGCTCAGTTCCCTGCCCCCCTCATTCTGGAACCGGACTCCATTGAACGGCTCTTGACTTCCAGCGTGATGGGGAAGCCCCTCTCAACATTATATCTTTACCTTACAGTGGAATATGATGCCAAATTAACCAAAACCTGGGAAAAGTGGAGGGTCGATGTTCCCTCTTTGAACGAGGAGGAGTGGAAGGAATGTTTAATCTCCTACATTCCCTCCATGATAGCTGCAAAAGATAGGTTCATACAATTTAAGTTCCTACACAGAGCGTATTTCAACCCACAGAGACTGGCGCGCATTTACCATCAAAGAGATCCCAACTGTCAGAGATGTAGGCAGGAGGAGGGTACTTTCTGGCACATGGTCTGGTCCTGTCCCAAACTTCACCCCTTCTGGTCAGCAGTGGCCTCCACAATGAGCAGGGTCATAGGCTCACACTTGCCGGTTGATCCTCAGATACTACTACTTAGTCATTTGGAGGAAGTGGAGGGAGATAGATATAGTAAATTGTGTCTAACCTTTGCACTATACTATGCCAGGCGTGAAATCTTATTGCGATGGAAACTAGTGGAGCCTCCTACTCTGGCCTCGTGGAGAAGGTCGGTGAATATGGCACTTCCTCTTTATAGACTGACATATGAAAGTAGACAATGCCCAGGAAAGTTTGATAAAATCTGGTCCTCTTGGGTTGATGCCTCCGGGGATTCTGAACCCCCATCCCCATAACCAAGAAGTGAAACATTTTAGAGGACATCCTACATCTCATGGTCATTTCTCTGATGCTCGGCCCCCCCCCCCCCCCCTCATCCCCTTCCTACCCCTTCCCTCGGTCCCCTCCCCCCTCCCCCTTCCCCCCCCCCCCGCCATCCCTACTAGGTTTGACTGCATATTGGTTGCCTACTTTATTCCACCTGAAGAGGTTATTACGCTTTAATGCCATAAGAAGTATTGCTAGGTGTAATTTCTGACTTTGCATAGCTGACATGTCTGCTAAATAGTGGCTTTTGATTGAAGGCAGATCCTGTTGTCACTTTTCTCATCGCATTGACTGTACTAATTTATTGTATTGTAATGCTGATTTGTTCAATAAAATCTTCTGTTAAAAAAAAAAAAAAAAAAAAAAAAAAAAAACTTCTGTACCATAAATGTTCAATAGGCGACCTTCAGGTCTTAAAGCCCAACGCCGGGCAAAAAAAAAAAAAAAAAAAGAAGTTTTCCAATCCAGTGGGGCTATGCGTGCACCGCACAGGTAATTGCTCTTTTTTGTCTAGGGGATTGGAGAACAGATATATACTTCCCTTATTATGCCCCCAACCCCGCTGTCTAGCGATCTTGTCCGGTGGACTGTTCCTGACGTCCTCACGCCCATAGACCTGTTCTGGATGTGAGGACATCAGGAATAGTCCACCGCTGGGTCCTGGGGGATTGTCATTTGCTGATGAAGCAGAGGATCAGGCGAGTATACAGCTTTCTCCTCACCCCTAGACAAAATGAGTACTTAAAGTGGAGTTCCACCCAAAAATTGGACTTCTGCTTATCCGGTTTCTCCCCCCCTCCAGTGTCACTTTTGGCACCTTTCGGGGGGGGGGGCAGATGCCTGTTTAATACAGACCGGCCCCTCTTCCACGCCCCCCCCGTTGTCTTCTGGGACTCGCACATGCACAGTAGGGAAACAGGCTGTGAAGCCGTAAAGCTTCACTTCCTGATTCCCTTAAGATGTCGGCGCCTCCACCCGGAGCCGAGGGACGGGTCGGCTTCGGGTGAGGACATTGTGGGTGACCTGGACAGGCAAGTGTCCTTATTATAAAAGTCAGCAGCTGCACTATCTATAGCTGCTGACTTATTTTTTTCTTTTGCAGGTAGAACGCCGCTTTAAACTTTTTTTTGCCCAGCGTTGGGCTTTAGGTTTAACACTGAACTGTAATCATTGTCCCTAGAGTTACTGCTCTCACTGCAAAGGGATATGTAATGTGTAGCGCAATAGTTTCCATGCATAGTATATAATTGCTAGCATGATTGGGGGCATTGTTTAACAAGTAAGATTTTTTATTACTGAACAGCGCAACACTTTTCTTAGAAGTTTACACTTCCCTGGGTATATGTAAGGGTTTTCAACCAAATAAAGCAAATTTCAGCTGTAACGATTCGTATCACAGGATGAAAGGGTTAAAACTCTGGATTCCCAGATGTCTAAACATCAGTGTCAGCTGTTTACTGCACTGTTCTGCATTGAGGTAAAGTAGACTAATGTATTATGTTTCTCTTTGCTGCAAAAAAATTAAAACAAAGGCTTGCTGTTTATTAAGACAAGTCCTTCCAATTGCCTAAATCAACTGCTTCCTGCAAACAAAAAAAACACAACATCTTTTATTATGTATTTTGTTTACTGTATTTTAACCCTATCACAGACCAATATTATTAACTCATTTGATGGCAATTTTGTTATATTAACAGAAAAGGCAAGCCAAACTTTGAATGGTTAACATACATTGATAAAGATGCAGGGAAACCTAATGACCATTAAAGAGGGTGAGATACAAAACTTTAGAAAGCCCAACTACAAATATGGATAACAGAACAAACCTCTATACACTGTAACTGAGTTTTTTTTAATATGTTGTCTAACTCCTGGATCAAGCATTTAATGTTCAAGCGGTACTGCAGGCAAAAATCTAAAACAGTTAACATACATGTGTGTACAGTTTTAAGCTATCCATACACGTATCAAGCTTCTGCAAATTCATTAATCAGTCGACATGCACTCTTGGGTGGCCCTATTGGCAGCACTTGGATCAACAAAATTCAAACCTTCTACCAACTTTTGTGGAAGGAGCTGGGCTGAAAATTAATAGATTTGAAAAATATTGGGGGGCTTCTCACGCTTTTGCAATCATTCATTTTGAATTTTTGCAGCCTTGATTCCATTTTTACACATTCTGTTAAATACTTTGAAACTTTTAAATGACAATAGTGTTCTTTCATTGTTATATTTTTAAATGCCCTTTTCTTATTTATATCTTCTAACTTTGGACTTGAGCCCGATTCTGTTGTGTGTTCTTTGTGGACAATATTCCCTCACAGTATAAGTCTTGAGCAGCCCTCAACCTTGAAAAATGTTCACTAAACTTAGTCCACTTAAAACGGTTTCCAATATGTGCTCGTTTACAGCGAACATTAAAACTGTAAGTAAACCCCCTATCGTTTTCAGCCAAGGAAGCTGCCATCTTTGCTTCTGTTCAATTTACAACTGCCATGATGCTGCACATGTGATCAGTTTTGACACTAGCCATTGGATTGTTTGACAGTTTGGTTGAGAGCACAACCAATGGGAGTGATACATTTCCTGGCATGTGCCGTAAATGAAACAAACAGTTTATGGATGGGTTTACTTGCGCTTTAAATGAAATTGTGGTATGGTCACTGCTACCTAGAATGTCCTTTTATATAAACATTAGTAATAAGCTCTGCATGGTTTCAGATTACCAGGTCCAGCAGAGCATCATGCCTAGGTGGGGCTTCTAAAAAAATAAAATTTAAAAAAAAGGAAAAAAAAAAAAAAAAAAAGTACCACAGAATGGTCCTGTAGTAGGTTTATACATGTTTGCAACATGGGAAAGTCCTCATTTCCCTCCCCCTATCTTCCCCCAATTCCACTCTCCATTAGTGTCTGACCCCTGTCCTACTGCTCTGCCTCATATTGTAATTCTCCCTCCGTTGTCAATTACAGCTTAAATACTCCTCTAGCCTTCCCATAAACTTCTCCCCTAGCACAGCAGGCCCCCTTTTTATTTAGGTGAAAGCCATCTTTAGTATATAGGTTGTGCCTCAATAGAAAGTCAGTCTAGTCCTCTAGATACCCAAATCCTTCCGTCTTACACCAGGTCTTTACCCATGAATTCAGTTCTCTAAGCTCACCCAAAGAATATAACCTTGGAAGTCCTTACCTTCAACTTGCAATAGAGTTCTTTAAATTGATTCTTAAGGATCATCCATCTTCCATGTAATCTGTCATTGGTCCCAACATGGACCAATATATCTGGGTAAATGTCCAGCCCCTTCCCATAATTTGGCTAGCCAGTCCACCACATGCTGAACCCTGGCACCAGGGAAACCGGAAACCATGCAGTTGAGGTGAACCCAGCGACAAATTATTCCATCAGTCCTACTGATTATAGAATCCCCAATCATCACAAACTGTCTAGGCCTTCCTATATTATCCTCACCACCCCTACTAGATGGGTTAATATCCCAGCTGTTAGGTGTGACATCTAGGGCTGCCATCTCCAGTTTGCCACTTCATGGAAGGTTAAGCATGTCGGTAAACCAGTTCTTGAAAAAGTAGAACTGAGGGGGCACTTGGAAAGTCTACCAGATGCCTGAAAAGATCAGAGTACATCAACCTCCTTGGCCAGTTCGGTGCAAAAAATAAAAAATAAAAATGCCTAGGAAGTGCATGGCAAACAGGGTTGGAACACAATTTTCCATCCAAGCCAGAATCAAGTGTTCTTCACTTTAAGTTACTAGAAGTTTATTTCCTCCCTGATGGTTAATGTAAGCCACTGTCGTGGCATTGTGCAACTGAATCCTGGTTGGATGAGAGGCCCCAGCATTAAAAGGGATAACAATCACCCTGAGCTCCAGAATTTTAATCAGGAGAGGAGCTTCATCCAATGATTTGATCCATCTATTGAGAGGGTATCTAGGACTCCACCCTAGCTAAATAGGCTGGCTTCTGTCATGAGAACCTGCCAAACCATTGGGAAGGATGGATTTTCCCAATTCCAGTGCTAAACTTGTGACCCTCCATGCCAGGGCAAGCCCGATTTTGCTGGTAGGGCGTATGGGATGGTCTGGAAACTGCACCCTTTTTTTCCCCAAGCTGCCAGAATATTGAGCTGCAACACGCTGGAGTAAAATTGGAAATATGAAATAGCTTTGAAGGAGGCCACCATTAGGACCAAAACCCTCAAGCAAAAACAAAGGGTTCAGTTGGTTTGTGGACTGCAGAGACCAATCAGGAGTCAGGAGTTTGTCCATGGAAAGGAAAAAACTTTGGACAGCTTTATATTCAAGATCATATTTAGCCACTCAAACAATGGTTCCAGTGCTGACTTTTAGAGATTTAAGAGCCATCAGAATTTCTGTAGGCTCTACACTGTCTGTCAGACATTATGGTATTAATAGCGGCACATTAACAGGTGTGAGAAGATAGTCAGATAATACACATTAGGAAAAAGACTCACACTTGCATTTAGCTATCGTCAACAAGTGCCTCCTACTGTGGGGGTTTTCTTGCCATGCTACCTGAATCTGGTCACCTAAGATTGTAATCCGTTTAGTTGGCCCTTTGGGTAACAGAGATTAGAAGGTCTTCAATGAGATATACAGTCTTCTCCAGACTGGTTATCCTAACATTTAAATACTTCAACTTTTGGAGCCAAGAAAAAGGGACATATGTAGGCAAAGGACACACTCCTGCCATACATGCATTTGCACACATGAAAAATTGCTATGCAAAAGATTACTGGCTAAACCTACATGTTTTTAACCACTATGTTTCCTTTATACTGGCCTTTCAAAATAACAAACATTTATTCCAAAAGAGAAACAGTCCCTCCAATTTACAAAAAGTCGGAAGCTATACATTTTTGAAACCTAGCAGAGCAATCTAATTTTCTAATCTCTAGTGATATTTCAGATTTCTGTTGCATCAAAAGCTACCCCACATTATGAACAGTTATTTCTAGAGCTGCACGATTCTGGCTAAAATGAGAATCACGATTTTTTTGCTTAGAACATCTCGCGGCGTAACATCTTTCACATTAAAACAAAAACTGGGCTAACTTTACTGTTTCGTTTTTTTTTTTTATTATTCATTGAAGTGTATTTTTTCCCAAAAAATTGCATTTGAAAGACCGCTGGGCAAATACAGTGTGACATAAAATATTGCAGCAATTGCCATTTTATTCCCTAGGGTCTCTGTTAAAATATATATATAATGTTTGGGGGTTCCAAGTAATTTTCTAGCAAAAAATATTGATTTTAACTTAAGAATGAAGTGTCAGAAAAAGATTTAGACTTTAACTGGTTAAACTTCCTGCATTTACACATTGTTGAAAACTTGGCAGACTGCCCGGCAAAATCTGCAGGAGAGATCGTCGGGGGGTGAATCGAGATCACGATTTTTTTAACGATTAATTGTGCAGCTTTAGTTTCTTCTACATCCTGAATGTCTTCCTGTTCAGGTGCTGGGAGGTCTCAGAGGTGAGAGCTAAGGCTGTGGCTCAGACAGCCTAGTTCTGCAGGAGATTACAGTGCATTCAGAAAGTATTCACAGAGCTTCATTTTTCCACATTTTGTTATGTTACAGCCTTATTCCAAAATGGATTAAATTCATTATTTTCCTCGAAATTCTACAAACAATACCCCAGAAGGACAGCATGAAAGAAGAAGTTTGTTTGAAATCTTTGAAATTTATTAAAAAAATAAAAATAAAAAAATAATCACATGTACATAAGTATTTGCAGCCTTTGCCATGACACTCAAAAGTGAGCTCAGGTGCATACTGTTTTCACTGATCATCCTTGAGATGTTTCTGCAACTTGATTGGAGTCTACCTGTGGTAAATTCAGTTGACTGGACATGATTTAGAATGGCACACACCTGTCTAAGGTATCACTGTTAATAGTGCATGGCAGAGAATAAACCAAGCAATGAGGTCAAAGAAATTGTCTGTAGACCTTCAAGACAGGATGGCATCGTGGCACAGATCCGGGGAAGGATACAGAAAAAGGTCTGCAGCATTGAAGGTCCCACTGAGCACAGTGGTCTCCATTATCTGTTAATGGAAGAAGTTTGGAACCACCAGGACTAGTCCTAGAGTGGGCCGCCCCCCCAAACTGAGCGATCGGGGGAGAAGAGCCTTAGTCAGGGAGGTCACCAAGAACCGAATGGTCACTCAGACAGAGCTCCATCATTTCTCTGTGTAGAAAGGGGAACCTTCCAGAAGAACAAGCATCTCTGCAGCACTCCACCAATCAGGCCTGTATGGTAGAGTGGCCAGACGGAAGCCACTCTTCAGTAAAAGGCACCTGAAGGACTCTAAGACCATGAGAAACAAAATTCTCTGGTCTGATGAAACAAAGATTGAACTCATTGGCCTGAATGGCAAGCATCATGTCTGGATGAAACCAAGCACCGGTGGCTCGTCACCTGGCCAATACTATTCCTACAGTGAAGCATGGTGTTGGCAGCATCATGCTGTGGGGATGTTTTGATGAATGCAGCAATGTACAGAGACATCCTTGTTAAAAACCTGCTCCAGAGCACTCTGGACTTCAGACTGGGGCAAAGGTTCATTTTCAAACAGGACAACGACCCTAAGCACACAGCCAAGATAACCAAGGAGTGGCTACGGGATAACTATGTGAATGTCCTTGGCTCAGCCAGAGACCAGACTTGAACATCTCTGGAGAGATCTGAAAATGGCTGTGCCCCAACTCTTCCCTTCTAACCTGATGGTGCTCGAGAGGTCCCACAAAGAAGAATGTGAGAAAAAAAAAAAAAGGGTGTCCCAAGCTTGTAGCATCATACTCAAAAAAGACTTGAGGCTGCAATTGGTGCCAAAGGGGCTTCAACATAAGTATTCACACTACTATGTACATGTGATTTTTTTTCTTTTTCTTAATAAATTTGCAAAGCTTTCAAACAATCTTCTTTCATGTTGTCATTAAGGGGTATGGTTTTTAAAATTGAGGAAAATTATAAATGTAATCTATTTTGGAATAAGACTAACATAGCAAAATATGTAAAAAAGGGAAGCGCTGTGAATACTTTCCGGATGCACTGTATATCCCACAGGAGGGAGCCCCACCTTCTGTTTTGCTTATTGTCTGCCTCCTAAAAGTAGGGCTATTATATACCCAAAGGTCTACTGTGACAACCCCCCTGCCCCCTCACGAATACCAAAAGAAAAATAAAACTACCCATATAGCTTGATGCCTGTTTAAAAAAGATTAGGCATTCAAAAAAGATTTTAAAATAAAAAATGTTCCAGTTGTTTAAAAATAAAAACATTACAAATTTTAAACAAGGGGAAGAAAAATAACAACAACCTCAAGGACACGCTTAATTTTTTATACCGATTTCACTTTATCCAACTATCGTTTTTCATTTCAGATTTATTTAAATGCCTTAATTCCATGTACAACCAAGTTATCACTATAATGTAGGTGTTATTTTAAACGGCCTTCAATAATTTATCATGTGATTTTCTCTTTAGAATTGTTAATTCACAAACAAAATACAGGTACATATGTACAATATATATATATTATTTTCATGAAACATCTATAGCATTATGAAACCACTAAAAGCTATTTTTGATAAATATCGCCACAAAACTAGGTCCTTTTCTTTCCCTACTCTATAGAAACTTTACTGAAAAAGCCTACAATTGATAGAATCTTAAAGCGGGGTTCCCATTTAAAAAAAAAATAAATAAATTTAAAAAGTCAGCAGCTACAAATACTGCAGCTGCTGACTTTTAATTGGACACTTACCTGTCCCAGGGTGCAGCGATGCGGGGGATCGAAGCCCCGCTTGTCCCCCCCCCCCCTCGTTGGCATTTCAACTGTGGGCGCCCGGCTGTGGCTTCACAGCCGGGCACCCACTGTGCATGCGCGAGCCGTCACTGGCCACATAATCATCTGGGACCAGTCACGTGTCCCTGATGATTGACAAGAGGGTAGGTGGAGAGGCGATCTCCCTTCCTGCGCCGTGGGAAGTGACGTCAGGAGCCCAGGCACCAAAGGAGGCAGAATACGAGGGACCCCATAGTAACAGGCATTTAGAGGCGAGTAAAAAAAAAAAAAAAAAAAAAAATAATAAATTAAAAAAAAAAGCATTTGGAGAAAATTATTTAAGAACATTACTAATTTTTTTTGGGGGGGTGGAACTCCAATTTAACCACTTAACAACCGGCCCATAGCCAAATGACGGCTACAGGGCGGTTGCTTAACCCTGGGAGGGCGTCCAGGGACGTCCTCCCAGAATTCTGCTCTCGCGCGCCCCCTAGGGCGCGAACTCGAGAGCATCCGTGACCGCCGGGTCCGCATCACGGATCCCGGTAAATGGCCGCTGATCGCGGCCGTTTACCATGTGATCGCGCCTTCAAATGACGGCGCGATCACATGTAAACAAACCGGCGTCATCTGATGACGCCGGTTCCTCTCCTCCCCTCCTGTGTACCGATCGGTACACTGTGAGCGGAGAGGGGGATGGATGGATGGCTGCAGCGTTGTGGGCTGCATCTGTAGTGCCCACAACGCTGCACAGTGACATTCAGCCATCCCCACTACTCTGCATGCCCTGCAATGCTGTGCAATACTCTGCAATGCCCTCTGAAATGCCCCACAATATTCTGCCATACCCTGGAATGCCCCACAATATTCTGCCATACCCCGGAATACCCCGCAATACTCTGCAATACCCCGCAATACTCTGCCATACCCTGCAATACCCCGCAATACTCTGCCATACCCCGCAATACTCTGCCATACCCCGCAATACTCTGCCATACCCCGCAATACTCTGCCATACCCCGCAATACTCTGCCATACCCCGCAATACTCTGCCATACCCCGCAATACTCTGCCATACCCCGCAATACTCTGCCATACCCCGCAATACTCTGCCATACCCCGCAATACTCTGCCATACCCCGCAATACTCTGCCATACCCCGCAATACTCTGCCATACCCCGCAATACTCTGCCATACCCCGCAATACTCTGCCATACCCCGCAATACTCTGCCATACCCCGCAATACTCTGCCATACCCCGCAATACTCTGCCATACCCCGCAATACTCTGCCATACCCCGCAATACTCTGCCATACCCCGCAATACTCTGCCATACCCCGCAATACTCTGCCATACCCCGCAATACTCTGCCATACCCCGCAATACTCTGCCATACCCCGCAATACTCTGCCATACCCCGCAATACTCTGCCATACCCCGCAATACTCTGCCATACCCCGCAATACTCTGCCATACCCCGCAATACTCTGCCATACCCCGCAATACTCTGCCATACCCCGCAATACTCTGCCATACCCCGCAATACTCTGCCATACCCCGCAATACTCTGCCATACCCCGCAATACTCTGCCATACCCCGCAATACTCTGCCATACCCCGCAATACTCTGCCATACCCCGCAATACTCTGCCATACCCCGCAATACTCTGCCATACCCCGCAATACTCTGCCATACCCCGCAATACTCTGCCATACCCCGCAATACTCTGCCATACCCCGCAATACTCTGCCATACCCCGCAATACTCTGCCATACCCCGCAATACTCTGCCATACCCCGCAATACTCTGCCATTCCCCGCAATACTCTGCCATACCCCGCAATACTCTGCCATACCCCGCAATACTCTGCCATACCCCGCAATACTCTGCCATACCCCGCAATACTCTGCCATACCACGCAATACTCTGCCATACCCCGCAATACTCTGCCATACCCCGCAATACTCTGCCATACCCCGCAATACTCTGCCATACCCCGCAATACTCTGCCATACCCCGCAATACTCTGCCATACCCCGCAATACTCTGCCATACCCTGCAATACTCTGCCATACCCTGCAATACTCTGCCATACCCTGCAATACTCTGCCATACCCCGGAATACCCCGCAATACTCTGCCATACCCTGCAATACTCTGCCATACCCTGCAATACCCCGCAATACTCTGCCATACCCCGCAATACTCTGCCATACCCCGCAATACTCTGCCATACCCTGCAATACTCTGCCATACCCTGCAATACCCCGCAATACTCTGCCATACCCCGCAATACTCTGCCATACCCCGCAATACTCTGCCATACCCCGCAATACTCTGCCATACCCCGCAATACTCTGCCATACCCCGCAATACTCTGCCATACCCCGCAATACTCTGCCATACCCCGCAATACTCTGCCATACCCCGCATTACTCTGCCATACCCCGCAATACCCAACCATGCTCTGCAATACTCTGTGATACCCAGCCATACTCTGCCATACCCAGCCATGCTCTGCAATACCCCGCAAAAATCTGCAATACTCTGCCATACCCAGCCATACTCTGCAATACCCCACAATACCCAGCAATACCCAGCCATACTCTGCAATACTCGGTGATACCCAGCCATACTCGGCGATACTCTGCAATACCCAACCATGCTCAGCCATACTCAGCCATACTCAGCCATACTCAGCCATACTCAGCCATACTCAGCCATACTCAGCCATACTCAGCCATACTCAGCCATACTAAGCCATACTAAGCCATACTCAGCCATACTAGGCCATACTCGGCCATACTCGGCCATACCCAGCCTCTGTATGTGGCCAGGCTGTGGAAGTCTCACACATGTGGTATCGCCGTACTCAGGAGGAGTAGGAGAATCTATTTTGGGGTGTCATTTTTGGTATGTACATGCTATGTGTTAGAAATATTGTATAAATGGACAACTTTGTGTTAAAAAAAAAAAAAAAAGCGTTTTAACCACTTCCCGCCTTCCGTCATACGACGTCCTTGACTTTGTGCGGGGATATCTGAATGATGGGTGCAGCTACAGGCATCATTCAGATATCAGCTTTTTCAGCCGGCGATTCCCTACACCATAAGAATGATCATAGCGGCAGTTCCACTGCTTGATCGTTCTTACGGGAGGCGAGAGGGGACGTCCCCCCCTCCCGCCGCCCTCCGATGCTTCTACCGACTCACCGCTACGATCGAAGCCAGGATCTTTTTTTTGTTTTTTTTTTTTATTTCAGGCACAGCCTAGAGGTGAGATGTGGGGTCTTATTGACCCCATATCTCACTGTAAAGAGGACCTGTCATGCCATATTCCTATTATAAGGGATGTTTACATTCCTTGTAATAGGAATAAAAGTGATCAAAAAAATTTTTTTTTTGGAAAAAAGTGTCAAACTAAAATAAAGTAAAATGAACAATAAAAAAAAAAATTAAAAAATTTTAAAAGCGCCCCTGTCCGTGTGCTCGCATGCAGAAGCGAACGCATACGTAAGTCCCGCCCACATATGAAAACGGTGTTCAAACCACACATGTGAGGTATCGCTGCGATCGGTAGAGCTAGACCTCCTCTGTAACTCAAAATTTGTAACCAGTAAAACATTTTAAAGCGTCGCCTATGGGGATTTTTAAGTGGCGAAGTTTGGCCCCATTCCACAAGCGTGTGCAATTTTGAAAGGTGACATGTTAGGTATCTATTTACTCGGCGTAACTTCATCTTTCATATTATGCAAAAACATTGGGCTAACCTTACTGTTTTGTTTTTTTTTTAAAGCAAAAAACAGTTTTTTCTCCAAAAAAAACGCGTTCGAAAAATTGCTGCGCAAATATCGTGCGAGATAAAAAGTTGCAATGACCGCTATTGTATTCTCTAGGGTCTTTGCTAAAAAAACATATATAATGTTTTGGGGTTCTATGTAATTTTCTAGCAAATAAATGATGATTTTTACATGTAGGAGAGAAATGTCAGAATTGGCCTGGGTGCTCCAGAACGCCTGAAGGTGCTCCCCTGCATGTTGGGCCTCTGTATGTGGCCACGCTGTGTAAAAGTCTCACACATGTGGTATCGCCGTACTCAGGAGTAATAGCAGAATGTGTTTTGGGGTGTAATTTGTGGTATGCATATGCTGTGTGTGAGAAATAACCTGCTAATATGACAATTTTGTAAAAAAAAAAGAAAAAAAAAAAAAAAAACTTGATTTTGCAAAGAATTGTGGGAAAAAATGACAACTTCAAAAAACTCACCATGCATCTTTCTAAATACCTTGGAATGTCTTCTTTCCAAAAAGGGGTCATTTGGGGGGTATTTGTACTTTTCTGGCATGTTAGGGTCTCAAGAAATGAGATAGACCGTCAGTACTTCAGGTGTGATCAATTTTCAGCTATTGGCACCATAGCTTGTGGACGCTATAACTTTCACAAAGACCAAATAATATACACCGATTTGGGTTATTTTTACCAAAGATATGTAGCGATATAAATTTTGGCCAAAATATATGAAGAAAAATTACTAAATTTTCAAAATTTTATAACAGAAACGAAGAAAAATTTATTTTTTTACAGATTTTTCGGTCTTTTTTCTTTTATAGCGCAAAAAATAAAGAACCCAGCGGTGATTTAATACCACCAAAAGAAAGCTCTATTTGTGTGAAAAAAAGGACAAAAAATTCATATAGATACAGTGTTGCATGACTGAGTAATTGTCATTCAAAATGTGAGAGCACCAAAAGCTGAAAATTGGTCTGGTTATTAAGGGGGATTAAGTGCCCAGTGGTCAAGTGGTTAAGGAATATAAAAGGGCCCCATTCACATTTTAGCATTTCTGCTCGCATTCACGGAATAGAGTGAAAAAAAAGCATCACACTTGCTGTGCCAATGATTCCTAATAGCACCCCAGACGGGGTTAGCAGTCAAGCATTTGACATGCAAATATAGAAGCAAAATACTCTTGCGCACAGGTGTATTGGTTAGATGATCCCAAGGGTTCAGAAAGGACGATGGATTTCGGCCTTGCAGCTCTCCAGGATGGGATTATCCTAGTAGTAAATGATAAGAAAGAAAGAGATCGCACCAGCCTAGTGCATTATCCTAGGTAAATTTATTAATTAAAACCAAGATTAAAATCTACTCACAAAAGGTAGGAGAAAAAAAAAAAAAAAAAAAAAAAAATATCGCACTATATACAGTCACAGAAGCGATTGGTCCGCTGGTAGCAGTTCTCCAGGTCCTAGGAAGAAGACATACGAACTGCTGCTGGCTAACTCGTTTCGAAGGTGTTCTTCATCAGAACCTTATTGGTGCTAGTCTCTTGCTAGTCTTTATACATGTGTCCATCTGAGAAGCACTCTTCAGATTGGTACTGAAACCCCTCCCTTAATTGGTGGGCGGTCCTACAAAGAGGATGGGCCTTGTCTCTCTCTCTCTCTCATCGCAGTGCGATTTTGCTGCAATTGTTGCGCGATAAACCACGATGCGTTCACTGCAAATCGCAACGCACGATGCTGTCGCTCAAAAGAAGCTCCTGCTCCTTTTTGAACAACAAGCGTTGTGATTTGGGTGCCATTGAGATGTAATGTCATTGGACAGGTGTACCACGAATTTTGAATCACGGGTAAAAATTGCGCCGATTCTGCCCCCGATTCAGGTCGCTCAGGTGTGAAGCCTTAGGGTGTTTATCACACGTGCCAAAAAACGCAGTGAAAAACCCAATGCGTAAAACAGGTGTGAATGCATCCTTCAACTTTGCAATAGTTTGTGAAATGACTCCAATTCATTTTTATTTTAAAATGATAACCACCGCTGTGAGACAAAATAGGAAGGCAGCAAGGGAGAAACATTGAATAAAAAGGTTTTACACAATCCCTTTAGTGCATACTGCATTCAATTTATAATTTTAACATTGGTCCCTGTGGTTACAAAGCTTCCTAGCAAGAGCTATTTATAGGAAAGGAATATGTTCAGGGACACAATGGCAGAAGATACATACCGACACTTGGGAAGCATCCATGTACTGTAGACCAAAATAATCAGTTTCCACCAAGTCCAAATGGTATACAATCTGGTCGAACAAATCTTGCCCTTTGGCTTGTTTCTGAAATATAGAAAAGAATCACTGCTTAGCAAACGGCACTTTTACTGCAGCTTTTGCTGATCTCTACACAGAAAAGAATGTCAAGGCAATTGCAACATGCAGGTCATATTTATTTATAACACACACATTTTATATAAAAATGATACAGTATACACATAGTATACAGCCATGGCCAAAAGTTTTGAGAATGACACAAATAGTAATTTTCACAAAGTCTGCTGCCTCAGTTTTTATGATGCAATTTGCATATACTC
The DNA here is from genome assembly GCF_042186555.1 of Aquarana catesbeiana. NCBI lineage: Eukaryota > Metazoa > Chordata > Amphibia > Anura > Ranidae > Aquarana > Aquarana catesbeiana. The sequence continues at coordinate 296,403,161 of NC_133328.1, forward strand.
CAGAATGTCAGGACAAGTGATCAGATGAATTGCAATTAATTGCAAAGTCCCTCTTTGACTCTGACATGAAAATGAACCAAATCCTATGAAAACATTTCCACCGCATCTGTGAAAGGAGGCTTCAGGGCGCCCAAGAAAGTCCAGCAAACCCCAGGACCGTCCCCTACAGTTGATTCAGATATGGGATCGGGGCACCACCAGTGCAGAGCTTGCTCAGGAATGGCAGCATGCAGGTATGAGTGCATCGGCACGCACAGTGAGGCGAAGACTTTGCTTCCCTTCTTGACGCTAGGCCATCCTCAAAGAAGCCCACTTCTCTCCAGGAAAGAAAATAAAAATAAATCAGGGACAGACTGATTAATCGGCAAAAAGGTACAGGGATTGGACTACAGAGGATTGGGTTAAAGTGATTTTTGTCTGATGAATCCCCTTTCCAATTGTTTGGGGCATTCAGAAAAAACCTTTGTCTGGAGAAGAGAAAAAGAAGGTGAGCGCTACCGTCAGTCCTGCGTCATGCCAACAGTGAAGCATCCTGAGACCATTCATGTATGGGGTTGCTTCTCAGCCAATGGACTGGGCTCACTCACAATTTTGCATCCAGCATGATGGAGCACTTTGCCATAAGGCAAAAGTAATAAGTAAGTGGCTTAGGGAACAAAAATTGATTGATTATGCAAGAATGTGCTGCCATCGGTCAGGATGTGGCCCAGAAGATGAATGACAGCATGCCAAAGGTATTGAAAAAGAAGGGTCAATACTGCAAATATTAACTCTTTGCATAAACTTAATGCCTTTGATACTTCGGAAATGCTTGTAATTATATTTCAAAATACCAAGGACCGATGCAAGGATTTTTGACTACTCAGGCGAGTATCCCAGCGTTCAAAGGTGGTTGCCTAAGCAGCCTTAAGCGCCTGGATATGCCCCAGACGTCTGCAAACTGTCCCCACTTCTTCAAAAAGTCTGTTTGGCGTCAGTGCAAGGTCCCTCAGCTAATCCTTACTTGGGGGAAAAAAAAAAAAAACACAACTTTTCCCCCTTCCTTTTGACTTATTGTGTTAAATTCCCTAGAATTCTGACTTCCTTGGGTGCAAGAGAAAGAGAAAAAATACTGAATGAGATCAGGCAGCGATTGCGATTGATTGCCAGGAGGTTACAGTGCATCACTGCTGCTAACTGACTTGGTTGCTAGAGGTTACAGCACACATTATGCCTTACTAATTATTTGCTAGAGGTTACAGCACATGACTTCTGCTTGTTGATTGTTTGCTAGAGATTTCTATACATCAATACTGCTCACTGGATTAGGTGCTAGAGGTTACTGGACATCCTTATCACTCACCAATTGGTTGCTAGAGGTTACTGCACATTATTACTGCTTGCTAATTGGTTGCTAGAGGTTACTGCATATCCATATCGCTCAATGATTGTTTGTAAGAGGTTAGTGCACATCATTATTGCTCACTGATTGGTTGCTAAATGTTACAGCACATCTCCTCACTGCCTGCACACCATGAACTGGGGAGGTGAGGGGACCCATCAATAGACAGAAAACTCCAATGTAATGGGGATTCACATTCACCACTAATGTTACAGGGATTTACAATGACCACTAATGTAATAGGAGCATTCACAGGAACCACTAATGTAGGGAGGGATTTACACTGACCACCAGCGTAAGGGGGACAGTTACATTGGCCACTAGTGTGAATGAAAAGATTGTACACCAAGCCACAATGTAATGAGTAGATTTACACTGACCACTAATGTAACAGACATTTATCCTGCTTTCACATTTGTGTGTGTTGGGAACGCATGCAAAATCGCTTTCCTGACACCACAGAAACGTGCTGTCCTTTAGCAGATACACAGCAGTGCCAATAATTGTTAATGACACCCTCACGCATCTGTTGGGATGTGAGTATTCACATGCACCAAAATTCACGGTGCTATGGCACCATGTTATTTTTAAAAAGGGTCCAATTTGCTTGACCCTTTTGCCCTGCCCTAAAGACGGCCCTGGACATGCCTATCTGCAGAAAGCAGAGCAGCTTTCGTGGGCGATGTGCACTGGTTGAAGCATCATACTCCCACAGGATGGGCCAATATTGTATACCTCCCAGTCATTGCTGGCTGTCTGGGCCGGTGCAAGGATGTTTGTCTGCAGATAGGAAGATGCGTTTTTCCGCACCCTCCATCCTGGCGCCAGCTCTGGGGTATACTATAGTACCATAGTGACATCTGACAAAAAGTTCTAAAAACACTGAAGCAGCAGACTTTGTGAAAGTTAATATTTGTGTCATTCTCAAAACTTTTGGCCACGGCTGTATATGCTAGATTTCACCAGCACACATTTTGTTTCAAGAACAGTAACCCATTTCAGTACAAGGAAAGTAAGACACTCAGTAAAAGCAAAATAGCACATTTTGTCACACATGACCAATCAAAATTCAACTTGCAAATGTTACCATAAAAAACAAACAGTTTCATGAAAGACCTCTTAACATAAAGGACACCTTGATGGCAATGCAAATAATCCAGGATTATCACAAAAATTGTTCCCCTAATAAGGGGTAGTATTCTATATTAGGTCATCCAAATGTTAAAATATAGTTTAAGAAAAAAAATGTAAACAAAACCAAAATCTCAGTAAAGTGTGTTTACTGCACGCATTAACAGTTGGTTCCATTCATAAAGCTGCAATATATCCTTACTATGGTCATGCCACCACTCAAATGACTACCATACATATATAAAAGCACAAATGTGCATTATGCTCTGAAGTACACCAAGCACAGTAAACATGAATAAGAAAAAAATAATCTGGGGTGGAGAGCTCAGTCATTTCCTTGTCAGGTTATGGGCTCTCGTCCAGTTCAGAGCCTCTCCCTCTGTCTGTGTGTGTATATGTGTGTGTGTGTGCGCAGGTGTAGGTGTGTGTGTGTGTGTGTGTGTGTGTGTGTGTGTGTGTGTGTGTGTGTGCGCGCGCAGGTGTGCATCTCCTCCCAGCCCCTCCACCGCAATTCCATGTGGCTGTAAAGTCACTGAGCACAATTACTGGTATCCCCTATGTTATAGCAAGCCATACAGCACTGCATGTGTTTTTTTTTTTTTTTTTTAATTCTGAAGCTAAATACCTTATTTCACAGTTCTGTTGTGCAGTCACGTGACCTCCCTGCTGATGTCAGAGGGGAATCTCAGCCCCTCCCACTGTAGTCCTTAGATTAGGGAAGAAGAGTTGTGGGAGGCTGCGTGACTGCACAGCGGCGCTGTGAAATAAGGTATTTAGCTTCATTTTTTTTTTTTTTTTAAACACACACTGCACTGGATAGCTTGCTATAAGACTACTTTCACACTGGGGCGGGCATCAGCGGTAAAGCGGTGCTATTCGGCCGCTAGCGGGGCGGTTTTAACCCCAGCTAGCGGACAAAAAAAGGGTTAAAACTGCCTGCAAAGAGCCGCTACAGCAGTGCTTTGCCAGCGCTGCCCTATTGCTTTCAATGGGCAAGGGCGCTTTAGGAGCAATGTATACAAAGATGCAGCTTGCAGGACTTTTTTTTACTGTTCTGCAAGCGCACCGCTCCAGTGTGAAAGCCCTTGGGCTTTCACACTGGAGAGACAGGAGACGCTCTTTACAGGCGATATGCAGGCGCCATTTTTAGTCCTGTAGTGCCTGTAAAGTGCCTCAGTGTGAAAGTAGCCTTAGAGAGGATACCAGTAATAGTCCTTGGTGACTTTACAACCACTTTAACATTAGTTAAAACTTGGGTGATTAAATGAAAACTGAACTCTGTAAGCTGTGCCAAAGAGAGGCAGAGGGCACAGGACTAGACAACAATATTATTTATGGTCTCCCTGAGGCCAGGAAAGTAATTCTCCATTACCGACTTTTTACACCTTGTTTTGTTGGTTTTGTAGAGTGACTCTGTATGGATACCGCCATCTCCGTACAAACAGGACACAGGAAACAGGAGCACAGTAGCTTCTCTTCTCAATTTGTAAATTACCTGCCTCCTGTGGTCTGATGTTAGGCCACTTGGTTACAAATTTTGTAATATTTACCATTCACATAAGTATTAAATGACTCATCTGAGGTCTTTTTTTTATAATGTAACCCAATTTCATGATAAGCAATTTGAGCTGTAAAAAGCAGAAGTGCAGGTATAAAAGTGTTTTTGAAAAATTTACAGACTTTGTTACAACTATATATTTTTGATCAATCCTAGAAGGAACACATTTCCACTGTCATACAATCTGTAAACAGCCTTCATACAAAAAAAAAAAAAAAGTAGGACTGAGATGCGCAATCAATTCCCATCTCATATTGCGGTTACCTAGCAGTCAAGAAATCAACAGGGCCAAAAATCAATACATTCCTATACAGGTAAAATTGCGATGCTAACAATAGAAAAATATCTTTAAAGTTTTTTTCAGTATGCAACTGAATACAAAAATTTAAAGTATATGTAAAGTCAACATTTAAAAGAGTAACCACTTTTGTTGAGAGAAAAAAAAAAAAATTCCCCTCTGGGTGATCCATGCACATTGCAAGGATGTTAAACTTTGATGCAGATGCCTACCTTTTGTTACTCTAAAGCAGTGGTCTCCAAATTGTGGCCTGGGGGCCAAATGCGGCCCTTTCCTTACCTTTATCTAGCCCTTGGTACAGTATTCCTCCCACAGATACAAGGCACTATTCCTTCCACTGACACCAGGAGTGGGGCATACTTTCTCCCACTGACGCCGACAATGGGACACTATTTCTCCCACTGACAGGGCACTATTTTTCCCACTGACAGTAATAATGGGGCACTATCCCCTCCCCCGATACTAACAATGGGGCATTATGCCGCCAACCAATACTAACAATGCAGCACTATGCCTCCCACTAATGCCAATGATGGGACACAGTTTACTCCCATTGATGTTGGGGCATTTTCTACTCACACTGGCCCCAATTCGAACCCCTTAAAATCTGAAGGACAGTAACCTGGCTCTTTGTTTAGAAAGTTTGGAGACCCCTGCTCTAAAGAAAGAGCTGTTTGCTAGTCTGTGCCCATGTCAAAGTGAATCTAATGGGAGTGGTTTCAAAATTATCAATCAGCTGCTGCACCTGCACGGCTCTAATGAGGAAAATTGCAGGGTCTGCATCCCTTTAGACGTGATCATCTATTTGGAGTAGCTCACCAAAAATGACATTTTTGTTACAGGGGATGTCCTATATCTGACTTGTATGTTAGTGAATACTTCTGGGAAAATCAGTGAGCCAATCACACAAGCAGGAAATTAGGTTTCTGGGGGCGTTCTGTACACAGTCTGTGTACAGAACACCCCCAGGTAGCCATATTGCATGTTACAGAAAATGACAGCAATGCAGACTGAAAAAGAAAGGTAATTTTTAACCTTCACCACACTATAATAAAAAGTATTTGAGACAACGTTGTCAGAAATCAAATAAAAGCATAAGGACCCGGGTTCACACGCATTACCCACTTGCACACCTCCAGTCAACCATTTGCACTAATTAGATGCTATGTGAAAAACAGCGATGGCCGGTATCAATGCAATAATGATTGACAAGCAACAATTGAAGGGCACATCAAAAACAGTTGTCAGAAAACAATAAGAAAAAGACCAAGCCAGCCGTGTTGTATGGACTGATGCGGTATTTTTCAAGTGCTTGCAGGTGCAGGTGAAGGATTATAGGATAATTGACCATGCAGTATAGGCTAGCATGAACTTTATGAACTTTAGCCTGATGAACAGGTGTGAGACTTCCACACAACGGTAATAACAGCAGTACAATGAGAGATGAAAGAGATTGGGAACGGTGTCCCTGAAACAAGCTCACCCATATGCTTGCTGATGCTCAATCCTCGCTGGCAGATTGTTCTCAATAGTAGCGGATCCGCTAGTCTGTTCACTTTCCGAATTCCCCAAACCTCCAAAGTAGCAATAGAGCCGATTCAGGGATCAGGTTGTATAGAAGGTAAATGTCACCTCTAAATGTTCATAGCCACTGAGGCTTAGTGCGCACCGTGCAAGCAAGTAGCTGTGGGTGCTGGAAGTTGGTCAGGTGGGACGGCAGATAGAAAGGAGGCGTATGAATGAAGGTGAAGCTGGGTCACATGACGTTGCAACATCAATGCATTTCACTCACATCACGTGTTATCCAGTGTCCAGTGATATAGGTATCCAGTTTCAACTGGATACCTATATTGACAGCTTCAGGCTGCGTGTCACATCCCTGATATCCATCCAACAAAAGAAAATATACAACCTTTCACCACTGGAGCGAAGGGCTGCACATAATCTGCGCAATAATGAGACCATAACCATCAAACTGTCAGATAGATAAGGGGGAGCAGTCATTGTGATGGATACAGACAAATATATACACAAGAGGGCCAGAGGCAGCTGGCAAATACCACTTACTACAAAAAACTGGATTACGATCCGGCCCAGGATTTTACAAAGCAATTAAAAAGGTCTACCAAGCCACCTATATTCAGAACTTATCAATGCGATTCCAGATAATCCAGAAATTGGAGACTTCTACATGCTGCCTAAGATTCACAAGCCAGGAAATCCAGGCAGACCCATTATAACAGGTATGAATACACTTACCGAACACATCTCAGGCCTTGTAGAAAACATGTTAAAACCGTTAGTTATGAACACTACTAGTTTCCTGCAAGACACCACTGATTTTCTGAACAAGCTTAACAATATACAACAATTACCACCAAAAACACTTCTAGTCACTATGGATGTAGAAGCTCTGTACAGCAACATCCCTCACAAGGATGGGTTGGCAGCATGTTACAGATTGTTATCATCCTCAACAAACCACAAATACATTGCTGAGGATGTTACACAGCTCATCGAATTCATTCTTACACATAACTACTTTACTTTCAACAATGACATCTATCTCCAATGTATGGGTACTGCTATGGGAAGTAAAATGGCACCCCAATATGCAAATTTATTTATGGCTGACCTGGAGGACAATTTCCTGAACAGCATAAAACAAAAGCCAAACAGATATTACCGCTATATTGATGATATCTTCATGATATGGACTGAAGGTGAAGAAAATCTAAAACAATTTTTCTCATTGAACACCACTTTTCACCCACCTATCAAACTAAAAATGGAGTATTCGAACACACGTCAACTTCCTAGACACTACAGTGTACATCAGGGATGATAAGCTTCACACGTCGATATACAGAAAACCGACTGACCGATGCACCCATCTCCATAATTCCAGTTTTCACCACCCAACACACTAAACGAGCCATCATACACAGCCAGTCCATCAGATACCACCGAATATGTTCAGACCCACAAGACAGAGATAAACATCTCAAACACTGGCAGACTCATTCCATAAGAAAGGCTACAAAGACAAAACCATTAACAACAGCATAAAAACAGCCTTGAAAACCCGAAGAGAAAATCTCCTCCAATACACAGTAAAAAAAAAGAAAAAAAAAACACGAGTACCTCTAGTCACCACATACAACCCAACACTAGAAGAGATCAAAAAGATAATCAAAGATTTACAACTCATTAAAACAGAGGATGAAACTCTAAGAGCCCTTGCACACTGGGGCGGGGGGCGGCGTCGGCGGTAAAACGCCGATATTATTAGCGGCGTTTTACCGTCGGTATGCGGCCGCTAGCGGGGCGGTTTTACCCCCCGCTAGCGGCCGAGAAAGGGTTAAATACCACCGTAAAGCGCCTCTGCAGAGGCGCTTTGCCGGCGGTATAGCCGCGCCGTCCCATTGATTTCAATGGGCAGGAGCGGTAAAGGAGCGGTATACACACCTCTCCTTCACCGCTCCGAAGATGCTGCTAGCAGGACTTTTTTTACCGTCCTGCCAGCGCATCGCTCCAGTGTGCAAGCCCTCGGGGCTTGCACACTGGAATGAAAGTAGCGGCACTTTCGGGGCGGTTTGCAGGCACTATTATTAGCGCAATAGTGCCTGCAAACCGCCCCAGTGTGCAAGGGCTCTAAAAAAAAATATTCCAACAACCCCCATTATTGGCTTTCAGACAACCACACAACCTCAGACAAACTAATCAGCAGGAAACTTCACTCTGATTTTAAAGTCACAAATAATGGAAGCAAACCCTGCAATAAAAAATGCTGCAAACTGTGCAACCAGATCAATCTATCCAAAAGCATCACACACACACAAATGGGACCTTCAATATGACGAGATCATACAGCTGTACCTCCAGCAATGTGGTGTACCTCATCCAATGCAACGGGTGTAGCAAAGGATCTTATGTTGGTGAAACAGGACAGAAGTTACAAGTGAGGATGAAATTGCACAGACATACCATCAAGGAACATAAGGAAGACAGTTTCTGTCATCGCATCCGTAGGAATTGCTCTGATGAAGCAGCCTATCGTCTTGAAACGGATGACCTTTACAGAAGGTTCAGAAAGAGAGGCTACTCTCATAAGACAATTAAATGGGCACGGAAAAGAGCGTCATCATCAAAAATAGGGAAAATCTTATCCAACCAGTGGCATCCATGCCTCCCCCAGCGGATACGTCTCCTGTCCGTATAACTCGATACGGATCACAAGGGAATGAGGTCAGGTCTATCCTAACCAAACATTGGCATGTTTTGAGTAGAACTGATGAATTGTCGGGAATTATTGGATCTTGCCCCTTATTGGTATCTAGGAGAGTTAGAAACCTCAGGAGACAATTTGGTCCATTCAGAATTTGTTCGGACCCCGACGACCAATTGGCTATCAGGTCTCATCCTCTGGGCGTGTTTCCCTGTGGACACTGTCATATTTGTCGTTTTGTAGAACGTATAGATAGTTTCACTGATGCGGCTGGCAAAAAACCTACCCCATTAAACAGTTCATCAATTACAGTACCTCGAGGACCCTATATATCCTTGAGTGCCCCTGCAAAAAAAAGCTCTATGTTGGGAAGATCAAGCGTCAATTGCGCACCCGCATCAGTAAAAATGTGGCCAACATAAAAAATTATAAATTTATATATATATATATATATATATATATATATATATATATATATATATATATATATATATATATATATATATATATATATATATATATATATATATATAATCATACATACATACAGTGGGGACAGAAAGTATTCCGACCCCCTTAAATTTTTCACTCTGATCTATTGCAGCCATTTGCCAAAATCATTTAAGTTAATTTTTTCTCCTCATTAATGTATACACAGCACCCAGTATTCCCGATCTCTTTCATCCCTCACTGTACTGCTGTTACCACCATTGTGTGATGAAGTTCATCAATCACCCCTTCCCCTCCTTCAGTCACCTGCTAGCCTATACTGCATGGTGATCAATTATCCTCTAATCCTTCACCTGTGCCTACAAGCACTTAAAAAATGCAGCATCAGTCCATACAACATGGCCGGCTTGGTCTTTTTCTTATTGTTTTCTTAGGACTATTTTTGATGTGACCCATTGTTGCTTGTCGATCATTATCGCATTGATACTGGCCATCGCGGTTTTTTGCATAGCATCTAATTAGTGCAAATGGTTGACTGGAGGTGTGCAAGTGGGTAATGCATGTAAACCCGGTCCATATTCTTTTATTTGATTTCTGACAACATGGTCTCAAACAGTTTATATTATGGGTGTAGTGAAGGTTGTTTTTTTGTTGTGGAATTTTTATTGTATTAATAAACATTTTCTAGTTTGTGATAAGCATACACCGCTGTGCGTTTCCCTTTGGAGTTCATTTTTCTTGGTTACTCTTTATCCAAGGCCCCTTTTTCTGTTCATATGCTATATTATGGTTTTCCTACGAAAATGGAGTTACTCTTTAAGGTTTTGTACAGAGTAGGAAACCCCTGTACGTTTTTTTGCCATCTTTCTCCGGTTGGAGAGAAGTCTTCATTTTCTGTCCCACCGAGACACCGGGATAATAAAAGAAAACCTCTTCAAAGCAATGGGGACTCCCCATTTAGACAGTTGTCACCGGAACAGGTGTCCCCATTAAAATAAACCAGTCTTCTCCTGTTCAAAGATATTTTTTTGTATTGAACACACTGGTCGCAAGGAGAAAAATACTGACTTTTCCTACTAAGGAAACCTTTTACAATGCAACCCTGACAGGGGTTTGTATATTCTTCACTCCACCTCTGCACACTGTATGCTTACCTTAGGGATTGGACCTGAATATATATTACACAGGTCTCAAGCTATTTTTCATTACCAAGGTTTACACGTGGGAACAAGATGGCTTTCTTCTCTGAGAATCTGCTGCAGAGATCAAAAAAAGGGTGATAAGTAATCATGTCCATTTCTTAATGTTAAGGGAAAAGGTTTGTCCTTCCTGTATCAGGCTTTCCAGAGCGTCTTCTTGCTCACAAAAAGTAAACCTCTGTGAGGATAAAGCGCTTGAGACCTGTGCAATATACATTATATAGGTCAAATCCCCAAGGTGAGCATACAGTGTTGTGTTCACGGTGATGAGCACTTGATTTATGAACTCATGTGACTGTCTGTTGCTTTCACATCAACAAGTTAGACTTGGAGCACCGTGGTTGTGGTATCATCTGGGGAACGTTTGACCATTCTTCCAGAAGTGCATTTGTGGAACGTCGATGACGAAACGCGTAAGGCGGAGCTACGCACTTACATCATTTCCGGGTACGGAGCGAGAGAGCTTGGAACGCAGCTGGACCGCACGCTGCGGGAAAGCACTTCCTGGTTTTCGGCTTCACCCATAGTGTAGTGTTTTGTGGATTTTTTCTTCTCCCGTTTGGGGAGTATTATTTTAATAAAGTTTTTAATCATACTACACTATGAGGTGGCATCTTTTCTTATGAGGAGTTCTCTGGCGATCCCCTTCTTGGACGTGGTATGGAGAAGTGACCTGGAATTCCTGGGAGAGAGGATACCATATCTCAGCAACCACGGGATACCTACCAAGAGGACGGCATTGGGATCTTAAAGTGTCTGTCACCCCTGCAGGGGTATTGGGAGCTGGTGAGTGGGGAGCCAAAAGGGGGAGCACAGAAGTCACGGATACTCTCCTCTGTGAGCACTACAGTCACTAAAGCTCTTGGAACTTTGTCCTGATATTTACATTTTGGAAACGCACCACCTTTGAACAGACTTTTTGCATTTTGTATTTTCCTTTATTATTTTAATTATTTTATATACATTTTTTCGATTGGATTGCATTGTCACTTACCTTTGAAACACGTTGAACTCATCACATAAGCTGCACAGTTTATATAGTAGTAGCACCTAGTGGTCACTATTTGCCACTATCTTACACTTATTAATACATGTGAATGTAATATAGGGGTGTTCTCACCACATTTTTTATTTATTTTTTGGTCTCACCAATTTAAACAATGTTTTAGGGTTTTAATCCATGTATGAGTTATTGCACTCTTCACCCTTTGTGTAGGGTACATACTAAGCATTTACTGCATCACTTATATACCCCCCACTAGGGAGCGCCATACCCCCATTTACATTCTCTCATACACGTTAGCTCCCTTTGAGGGCTTAACTAGGGGAGGCAGCACACCTTAGCTTCTCTCTTTTCTGGCTATCTCCCCTCACTGACTCCTTTTCCCCCATCCTCCCTCTCTTTATTGGGGTACACACCCCCCTGCATCTTACATCCCCCTCCTCTTCCTTCTTCTTTTTCTCTTTGTCCTCTGTCCTAAGCGCAGAGATTGTGTGGCTTTGATATTAAAATAAACCAGTCTTCTCCTGTTCAAAGATATTTTTTTGTATTGAACACACTGGTCGCAAGGAGAAAAATACTGACTTTTCCTACTAAGGAAACCTTTTACAATGCAACCCTGACAGGGGTTTGTATATTCTTCACTCCACCTCTGCACACTGTATGCTTACCTTAGGGATTGGACCTGAATATATATTACACAGGTCTCAAGCTATTTTTCATTACCAAGGTTTACACGTGGGAACAAGATGGCTTTCTTCTCTGAGAATCTGCTGCAGAGATCAAAAAAAGGGTGATAAGTAATCATGTCCATTTCTTAATGTTAAGGGAAAAGGTTTGTCCTTCCTGTATCAGGCTTTCCAGAGCGTCTTCTTGCTCACAAAAAGTAAACCTCTGTGAGGATAAAGCGCTTGAGACCTGTGCAATATACATTATATCGGTCAAATCCCCAAGGTGAGCATACAGTGTTGTGTTCATGGTGATGAGCACTTGATTTATGAACTCATGTGACTGTCTGTTGCTTTCACATCAACAAGTTAGACTTGGAGCACCGTGGTTGTGGTATCATCTGGGGAACGTTTGACCATTCTTCCAGAAGTGCATTTGTGACGTCAGGCACGGATGTTGGGCGAGAAGGCCTGGCTCGCAGTCTCCGCTCCAATTCACCCCAAAGGTGTTCTATCGGGTTGAGGTCAGGACTCTGTGCAGGCCCATTCAAGTTCCTCCACCCCAAACTCACTCAGCCATGTCTTTATGGACCTCACTTTGTGCACTGGTGTGCAGTCATGTGGAACAGGAAGGGGCCGTTCCCACAAAGTTGGGACCATAAAATTGTCCAAAATGTCTTGGTATGCTGATGTCTTAAGAGTTCTCTTCACTGGAACTAAGGGGCCAAGCTCAAACCCTGAAAAAACAACCCCACACCATAACCCCCCCTCTACCAAATGATTTGGATCAGTGCACAAACAAGGTCCATAAAGACATGGATGAACGAGAATTGCTCCCGATTTTTCTTGCTGGGGGTCGCCATTTTGTTGAAGCCCAGAGCAATGACTTCCTAATTGAAGACTTTACCCCTCGCCTTAGTCTTAAGGTTACTTTCTGCATTTAAAACATGTACATTTCCTGCCTTGATCATATAGGTCTTGGAAAAAGTTCGAGAGGAACAGTGCTGAAGTTCACAGGATGCATTGAGGGAGAAAGGAGAGAATATCATAAAAGAAAAAAAAGGTAAGACACTACCCTTGTAACTTGACATGTTTTGTATCCATTTACCCAACACAACATCTTTTATAGCTTACCGAAAATTGGGTATTCTACTGTGCTTGTGTGCCCTAAAATGTATTTAAGTGTTTTTCATCCTTAAAATTTCAGTTTAATAAAGGCCGTGAAAATATCATGCAACATAAAAAAATGTATACAACCATTTAATTCTCAAGGACCCTTGCATTCAGAAAATATATAAACGTTTGGGGGTTGTAAAATTTTCTAGCAAAAAAAAAAAGCTGATTTTAAAAATTGTCAAAACTGCCCCAGATAGTTAAAGTGGTTAACCACTTCAGCCCCGGAAGGATTTACCACCTTAATGGCAGGCCATTTTTTGCGATACGGCACTGCGTCGCTTTACCTGACAATTGCGCGGGCATGCGAAGTTGTACCCCAACAAAATTGATGTCCTTTTTTCCCTCACAGTTTTCTTTTTGAAACAAACAAACAAAAAAAAAAAAAAAAAAAAAAAGTTTTACTTTCTGCTAAAATACACACACAAAAAAAAATTGAATATTTTCATTAATTTAGGCTAATATGTATTCTGCTACATATTTTTGGTAAAAAAAAAAAAAAAAATACCAATAAGCGTATATTGATTGGTTTGCGCAAAAGTTATAGCGTCTACCAAATAGGTTATGGATTTAGGGACTTTTAATTTTTTTATTGTTTTTACTGGTAACGGCGGCTATCTGTGATTTTTAGCGGAACTGTGACATTGCAGCGGAATAATCTAACCCCAAGTGACACTTTTTGGTGACCAGCGACACCAATGCATTGATCAGTGCTAAAAAAAAAAATGCATCGATCAAGGTATAAATGACACTGGCAGGGAAGGGGTTAACACTAGGCGGCGATCAAGGGGTTACATGTGTTCCCTGGGTGTGTTCTGTGTGGGAGATGGGCTTAGTGAGACAAAACAGATTGCTGTTCCTGATCATTAGGGACAGCAGATCTCAATATTGCCCCCTGTAAAAGAACGGGGATTTGCCTTGTTTACATGAGGCAGAACGGGGATCTGCCTCTCTGTACCGCGATCGCGGGTCTGACCCACGCACGCTCTCCCCCAGCACCCACACTATCGCATGCAAATATTGTGTAAATATCTTATTATATCTTTTTCATGTGACCACACTGAAGAAATGACACTTTGCTACAATGTAATGTAGTGAGTGTACAGCTTGTATAAGTGTAAATTTGCTTTCCCCTCAAAATAACTCAAACAAAACAGCCATTAATGTCTAAACCACTGGCAACAAAAGTAAATGAAAATGTCAAAATCGGTCCCAATTAGCCATTTGCCCTCCCCGGTGTCATGTGACTCGGTGTTACAAGGTCTCAGGTGTGAATGGGGAGCAGGTGTGTTGAATTTGGTGTAATAGCTATCTCTCTCATACTGGTCACTGGAAGTTCAACATGGCAAAGAACTCTCTAAAGGATCAGAAAAAAAAAAATGAAATGAATTGTTGCTCAGATGGCCCAGGCTATAAGAAGATTGCCAAGACCCTGAAACTGAGCTGCAGCACGGCGGCCAAGACCATACAGCGGTTTAATAGGACAGGTCTCGCCATGGTCGACCAAAGAAGGTGAGTGCACGTGCTCAGCGTCATATCCAGAAGTTGTCTTTGGGAAACAGACTTATGAGTGCTGCCAGCATTGCTGTAGGAGGTTGAAGGGGTGGGGGGTCAGCCTGTTAGCGCTCAGACCATTCGCCGCACACTGCATCAAATTTGTCTACATGGCTGTCATCCCAGAAGGAAGCCTACACGAATGCTGCCGGCACTGGGGAGCTACAGTTTATTGAAGGAACCATGAATGCCAACATGTACCGTGACATACTGAAGCAGAGCATGATCCCCTCCCTTCGGAGACTGGGCCGCAGGGCAGTATTCCAATATAATGATCCCAAACACACCTCCAAGAGGACCACTGCCTTGTTAAAGAAGCTGAGGGTAAAAGGTGATGGACTGGCCAAGCAGGTCTCCAGACCCAAACCCCATTAAGCATCTGTGGGGCATAAGGTGGAAGAGCGCAAGGTCTCCATCATCCACCAGCAACCTGTGAAGCTCTGCGAACTTCATGCCCAAGAGGGTTAAGGCAGTACTGGAAAATGATGGTGGCCACATAAAACATTGACACTTTGGGCCCAATTTGGACATTTTCACTTGGGGGTGTACTCACTTTTGTTGCCAGTGGTTTAGACATTAATAGCTGTGTGTTGAGTTATTTTGAAGGGACAGCAAATTTACACTGTTATACAAGCTGTACACTCATTACTTTATATTGTAGCAAAGTGTCATTTCTCCAGTGTTGTCACATGAAAAGATGTAATAAAATATTTACAAAATTGTGAGGGGTGTACTCACTTTTGGGAGATACTGTATATGCAGAAGGCGATCAGGAAGTGGTTAAGCCACTCAATGGCTTTCCTACAATCACCTCTGCTATATTCAATAATGTCCCCAGTGCACGTGTTTTTTGTTTTTGAAAGCATCGCTGTGTACCTCATTTCATAGCGCACATGTGACCGGTCGCCTCTCTCAGACAGCTTCAGTGGATGGGGCTGAGAAACTCCTGCTGATGTCAGCCAGGAGCAGGCGAGAGGCGGCCAGTCACATGAGCACCATAGGCGCTATGAATGAGGTACAGTCTTTTTTTTTTTTTTTTTAAAACACATGCACTGGGGACATTATTTAATACAAGGGTCTTCAAACTATGGCCCTCCAGTTGTTAAAGAACTACAATTCCCATCATGCCTAACCATGTCTGTGAATATCAGAGTTATTTTTTTTCAGGGTTACACACACTTTAAGGTTTGCATACACTTTAGGTCTGATCTGCCAAAAATGGCTGCACAAAAATGCATAAATAAAAGAAAAGCATAACAGCATCATCTAAAGAAGAACTAAAAAAATGTATTTGGGTACGTTTGCCCGAATTTGTGGCAATGTAAACAAATATAACATGCAAGGCTTAAAAGACAACCCATACAACATATCTTCACAAACAGGATTCATAAATAAGCCCACGTCAACAGCTCCCTTGTCTTTACGCATGTTTTCCAGAAGAATAAAAAGTTATGCAAAAAGGTTTGTAGAAACTAGTTTTGCAGTTCAGCATACATTAAAAGCATACATTTTTAGCACAGCACAGAAATTGCTAGGGAATAAAGCTAAACTTTCCATTTAATTACAATTTATTTACAGTGGAACCTCGGTTTGCGAGTAACGAGCATTTCGCAAAACAAGCACTGTATTTCTAAAAATCCTAACTCTGTTTGCGAGCGTTGTCTCGCAAACTAGCAGGATTCAGGCCAAAAGCGGTGTGTAGTAGCACTTTGGGCCTGAGGTGGGGGGCGCCGGAGCCAAACAGCGTCGATCGTCGGCGTTCGGAAATGCACGGAAAGGCCCGAGGACAGTTCGGCTGACCTCGGCAAACCTTGTGAACAGAGTCTTTCCGAGGTTAGCCGAAGTGTGCTCAGGCCTTTTTGGCTGTTTCCGAGGTTCTCCGGAGCCCCCCGCCTCTGGTCGCATGCGGTATTGCATCCCATTGAAGTCCATGTGGAACTAATTGTTTTAGTTTCCATTGACTTCAATGGGAAAACTCGCTTTGATATGCGAGTACATTGGATTACGAGCATAATCCTGGAACGCATTATGCTCGTAATCCGAGGTTCCACTGTATAACTTTTTCTTTTGTTTTTTTTTTATCATCATCACAAAGAATGAGCAACCACCCCTGTGATATCATGGGCAGTGACAGGTTCTCTTTACTGAGACACCTGGGGCCTATTAGACCCCAGATCTCTCCTCTGCCCGTAAAAAGCGTTTGATCAAAATCTAGATCAGATGCTTTTACAAGCCAGTAACCGTTTGTTTATATTTGAGCAAAATTGGAAGTGACAAAATCCTCATAGCTTCCAGTTTCTTAGACCATAGGGATGGGGGAACTTTCAGGCCTAGGTCAGCTCTATGGTAAGCCAGAAAAAAAAAAAAAAAAAAAAACTAACAATTTCATTTGGGTACAGTGTTGCATGACCACACAATTGGCATTCAATGTTCGACAGCACTGAAAGCTTACAATTGGCCTGGGCAGGAAGAGGGTGAAAGTGCCCGGTATTGAAAGGGTTAAAAAGTGCTTGTAAACCTCAGACATGAAAAATGAACAAAGTACATCCCATAATACCCGAATCCAAAGCACATAGTCTTGTTCCTCCCTGATCTCTCTAAAGTGATTGAAAAGCTTTTTTTTATCTTCTAAATAAAAAACAAAACACGTTCTGCTATTCTGCGGTGTGCATTGGTATTACACAGAGCTGCCCCTTACCTCATCTTCTGAGCTACCCACTCCTATCATTTGTATGATTTGTTCCATAACAAGCCCTGTGTTAAGGGGGCACACGTTCGGGCACGCTCCCAAGCCAGGTTGTGTGTATCCATACACACACACACCCCCACCGTTTTGCTTGGACACGCCCCCACACCTTCCTTACAGAATTTGACTGGCAGCAACAGAAGCCTATGAGGGGAGAAAAGAGCTGCCGTCATGCATATCCCTGGAGTGAGAGTAGTGTCAGGTAAACATATGGTAGGGTGAACTGGTATTGAAGGTTTTTTACCTTAAATGCAAAGAAAGCATTGAGGTTAAAAACCTTTTGTGTTTAGAACCATTTTAAGTAGACTCGTCAGCCTCCTGGGAAACAGCCTACCCCCTCTCAACACACAACAGATGACAAACTCTCAGCATCATGTTCCTCTGGGCCTGTGAAGAGAGGGTATGTCACTTTCCTCCAATCAGATTACACTCAGCTCTGTGCTCTAGCTCTGCAGTGTGTGTGACATCAGATCCCCATCCTCTGCATTCTGCTGTTGAGAAAAAAAATCCTTTCATCTGTGTTTGGTAGAGGACTGTACGGCAAGGGTCCCCAACCCATGGGCCGCAGACCAGTACCAGTCTGTCTGTGGCCTGTTGATAGTCCAGACAGGACTATCATGGACCACGGTCACTGCTCGCCTCCTGCTGTGCCACTTAGCCTGTATGTCCATTTTAGGGTATCAGCAGGGCAGGAGGAGCTGGAGATCTGGACAGAGAGTGGGATTCTTTTCATATTAACAAGCGGGTAATCACACTGGGGCGGTTTGCATGAGCTATTGCGCTAATAATAGCGCCTGCAAACCGACCCGAAAGTGCCGCTGCTTTAATTCCAGTGTGAAAGCCCCGAGGGCTTTCACACTGGAGCGGTGCGCTGGCAGGACGGGAAAAAAAGTCCTGCCAGCAGCATCTTCTGAGCGGTGAAGGAGCGGAGTGTATACCGCTCCTGCCCATTGAAATCAATGGGACAGCGCGGCTATACCGCCGGCAAAGCGCCTCTGCAGAGGCGCTTTGCGGTGGTTTTAACCCCTTCTCGGCCGCTAGCAGGGGGGTAAAACCGCCCCTGCTAGCGGCCCAATACCGACGGTAAATCGCCGCTTACAATAGCGGTGCTCTAACGCCGACAACGCCCCCGCCCCAGTGTGAAAGGGGTCTTAACATGATGATAGGTTAAGCAGCTACGCCCTCTGTCCAGATCTGCACAGCTCCTCCCGCCCTCTGTTCTGCTGATAGGATGACATCGTCAGCAGGTCAGAAGGCCCAGAATAGGACACCCCGGCTGATAATCGCCTCTGCCCTGCCGAAGATGGGACTGTGCAGGGGAGGCAGAGATCGTGAAGTCCCCTTTACATTAATGTGAAGGGGATGGGGTGCGGCGTTTGTCATATTTCACCCTGTCTGTACTGTGTTGGCAGATGATATGTCATCAATTGTAAACTAGATTTAAACACTACCTGGCCTAACAAAGGGTTAAACATTTAGAAGTACTGTATGTTAATGAGAGGTGGATTCAGCCAGTCTTCAGACTTTCTATTGAAGCAGATCATGTGGTTTATTTTTTTATTTTCCAATTCTTTAAGTCTGTCACCTTCTCCTAAGACAGGTAAAAAAAAGTAAGCTATTTTTTTTTTTTTTTTTTTTTTTTTTTTAAAGGCATGCTGTGGGAACACAAAACGCAAAAATAGCGGCTTTTTCTCAGATTTATGTGCAAAAGTGTAAATACACTTCAAAATAAACACTTCACTCCTCCCAGGTTTTAAATTCTAAGCCCTATGATTCATGTACACTAGAATCTTCTAAAAACTTGAATTTAGGAGCTTTTGGCATTTTTTTGCCAAAGCTCCTAAACACAACTCCATAAAAGCCTATGCGTCAATGTACACATAGGCTTTTAGCAGAGCTTAGGAGCTGCTGCGGTTAGGTGTGTCATGGATATGCAGTAATGTTTGTCAGCTTACCTCTCCATGTGTTCAGCTTAAGAGGCTAGTCACTCCCACCTGGCTGCTTAAGTAATCTCTCCTCAAAGCATTGCTCCACCCCAGTCCCCATCAGGGAACTCTATATTAACTTGTGCACTGCAAGTCAGCCCTGCTGATCAATATTGTGTGTTTGGATTCCGTGCGCTACTTGCTGTGTGTTAAACGTCTGATTCCAGTTACCGATCTTGGCTTGTTCTTGACTATCCTTACCTGCTTGTTGCCCCGACCTTTGGCTATCTCCTGACTATCCTTTGTTATCGCAGTCTGCTGCTTCCTCTCTACCTCCCTGTAGTCTACCGTGAGCTGGGAGGCCCTAAGGGTTGCGACCTGGAGCCAGACTGCAGCTAAATCCACCCCCACCACTAGGGGCCCCTGGTGAACAACCACTAGCTCTTAGATTCCGCTCTAGCTCCCAGTGTCATCCGTGTCGGTACTACAGAGTACCTGTTCTGTATCACCTAGAGCTCCATCAGCAGCAGGCAGCCATAGAATCCACTACCTTGCGGTGCACTCCAGACCCAAACTAGGAGCATCTGTCACCTGGACTCAGATGACCTGACAGTTTGAACAGCCATGGACCTGGCTGACATGCCGCTACCCGCAGATGATCCATTGTAGGGCATAGTCCGCAGACTTGAGACCCAGGATTTGAATCAGACTCCGGTGATGCGATTCCTCCAGGATCTGGCTTCCCTCTTCAAGCAGCTTCAGGCCCCCTTGGGAACCCTGAGTCAGCAACCTCAAGTACATTTAGCGGCTGCACCTAAATTTTCAAGACGCAGAAAGAGATCAGGAAACCCAGGTATTATTACTTATTCTAAAACAGCCTTTCAAGCAGGGTGCCTTCTAGGTTGCCTTGGGAAAAAAAATTTAAAAATTTGCTGCAAAAAAAACTACCCAAATATTGTCAACAATCTGGCAGGTAGATCAAGCCTGCCTTTTTTGTTGCACAAAGCCACAGGTTTTGTGCACCATTACAACCTCGGCACAGTGCAGGCAGCTGCCAGCTTTCTTAACCAAAGACTTCATTAGTTGATGACAGATCGCTGTTCATACTTTGTATAAACAGACAATCAGTCTCTTCTCCCCTCAAAGAACTTCAAACTGTGCGTTTACACACACACACACACACACACACACAGATCCCGGTGCTCGGTGTGTAACCAGCGATCGCGACCGCCAGGCACTCAAATCCGATCTGGGACCGAGCAGCGGGCGCGCGCCCCTAGTAACCACAGGGTGAAGCGACGTTACATAACATCGTTTCGCCCAGCCGTGCCATTCTGCCGCAGTAAAACTGTGGCGGCTGGTCGGCAAGTGGTTAAGAGGTTATCGGGTGCATAAGGTCATCCTTGTTTGCTCCTCCTTCGCTCCTCTCCATTACCACGTTAGCCAAGTGAGGGAGAGAAACGGAGGGAGAAGAGAAAGGCTGGAATACTAGTCAGTACCAGTGTGCAAAGGAATATTTGCTTTGTAAGAATAACCCCTTCCCGCCGGGGGTTATACCGGGATGATGCCCGCAGCTGCAGGCATCATCCCAGTTCCATTTTGTAGAGCGGGTGATCGGCTATCCAAGTATAACAAACGCTAAAAGCCGCTAGGCTGTTATACCGGAGGAGCGGGAGGGAACGTCCCCTCCCGCAGCCTCCCGCCGCTGCTGACAGTCTGGAACGAAGCCGCGAGCGGCTTTGTTCCAGCCTCCTAATTGTAAACGCAGAAGCAACGTCATGACGTCACTTCCTCTTTACCTGGATTGCCAATGGCGCCGGTTTTAAAAAAATATAGAGTATTCAGAATCGCCGAAAACGGCGATCTGAATACTTTGAAGTGCAAAGAAAGGATCGGGGGTCCTTTAGACCCCCGATCCCTCCATAAAGAGTACCTGTCACCATCTATTACTGTCACAAGGGATGTTTACATTCCTTGTGACAGCAATAAAAGTGATCAAAAATTATTTTTTATTTTTAAAACACAATTTATAAAAATAAAATAAGAAAAAAAAAAGGTTTTTAAAGCGCCCCGTCCCCGCGAGCTCGCGCAGCAAAGAATACGCATACGGAAGTCGCGCCTGCATATGTAAACGGTGTTCAAATCACACATGTGCGGTATCGCCGTGAACGTCAGAGCAAGAGCAATAATTCTAGCACTAGACCTCCTCTAACTCTAACTTGGTAACCGTAAAAAAAATTTAAAGCGTCGCCTATGGAGATTTTAAGTACTGTAGTTTGTCGCCATTCCACGAGTGCGTGCAATTGTAAAGCGTGACATGTTTGGTATCTATTTACCCGGCGTAACATCATCTTTCACATTATACAAAAAACTGGGCTAACTTTACTGTGTGTTTTTTTTTTAAATTCATGAAAGTGTCCCTTTTCCCAAAGAGTTGCGTTTAAAACACAGCTGCACAAATACCGTGTGATAAATATATATATATATATATATATATATATATATATATATATATATATATATATATATATATATATATATATATATATATATATAAATATATATAATGTTTGCGGGCTCTAAGTAATTTTCTAGCAAAAAATACAGATTTTAACTTGTAAACACCAAATGTCAAAAATAGGCTTAGTCATGAAAGGGATAAATCACCTCTAATGTTGGGTGTCCCAAGTTTGTAGATGTCATTGCATTATGAAAAACTGTTTAGTTTTTTACATTTTAGAAAGGGGTGCCTTGAGATTGTGCATCAATTTAAAGGGCCTTGACTGATAAAAAAAAATGGATACACACTATTCTAAAAGTCACCATCTTCCCCCATTATCTTTATGGGAAACTCTTAGGAAAGGAGGAAGGAGGGGAGGAACGACGTTAACAACTGACCATGTGAATCAGTCTTATCCTCCTTAACCAACACAAAACCAAATCCATTCTACTTCATGGGCAAAGTAGCAATTTCCCATCCTGCTCCTCTGGAAAAGAGTAAGAATGGCAAGAGCCAAACAAAGGTGGCCTGGCAATGTTGTCATATTGATCAATATACATAGCAAGGGAGTTGGACTGCGTTTTTTGTATTCTGCTTAACATAATCACAAGGGACCCCTGCATCTTATGTTGGTGAACAAACCAGCATGAGTGAAGCTCTCCGTTTATTGTTTATTCCCACAGTATTTAAAATTCTCTTTTATGCAGAGCAGCCGTGAGGCATTTACCATGTGGCACTCATGTGCCAGTACCTAGAGAAGGGTAAGGCTTCATGTACACATAGCCTTCTTTGACCGGCGGCCGCAGGAAACTGCAAAATGCTGCAAAAACATGCAGCGATTTTACCACGTTTTGTGGCTGGTCAAAACATTCCTATCCTGAATGCGATTCTTCTGCACTCCGGAGAGGGAGGTTGAAGCTCCCTTAACCACAGCAGCTCCTAAACTCTGGTAAAAGCCTGTGTGTACATGGACACAGGCTTTTATGTAGTTGAGTTTAGGAGCTTTGGCCAAAAAAAAAAAAATGCCAAAAGCTCCTAAATTGAAGTATACATGAAGCCTTAGGATCGGAGTACTTTGCCTCAAAAAAAAATTTATATTTTCCTTGATTTCTGCACATTTTGATTAAATTTAAGCAAAGAACTGTGGCAGGAAGGGGGTACAGGAAACCAAAAAGGAGTCAAAGCCTTTTATGAATTTGGGAAACATGAAGCCATCTTTTCTTTTACATTTGGTCTGCACAGTTAAACATTCCTGCATTATGACTAAAATACGTACAGAAGGAGCGGAGCTTGTAGAAAAGGGTGTCATTCAGATCTGCCTAGGACAAAATGGTGTTTAAATACACCTTTGCTGATAGCCATACTGTGTTTAACAAATACAACAAGCAAACCTAATTCAGAAGGTTTAAACTATAAAACCAAAAAGGTAACATGCCTAGCAAAACCTCTTGCTGCATTCATCTCACTTCTAACCCAGCGGTTAAGAAAGTAGGATAGAGCCACTGCATATTCTGACACCAGTGGAAAGCTGCCTGAACCTGGAAGGCAAGTATTCATAGAATCAACAACCTTAAAAAAAAAAACTTTTTTCTGCTAATGCTCATCATGTATGCATGGTGAACTTAAACTAGTCCAAGAGGGAGGAGTGACCACCTACTTGTTCCATTTGGAGCAGGCAAGAGGCACATTTCTGCCACCTATCTAAAAGCCCATTGGCTGTCGGCATTAACCACTTCAGCCCCGGAAGGTTTTACCCCCTTCCTGACCAGAGCACTTTTTACAATTCGGCACTGCGTCGCTTTAACTGCTAATTGCGCGGTCATGCAATGCTGTACCCAAACGAAATTTGCGTCCTTTTCTTCCCACAAATAGAGCTTTCTTTTGATAGTATTTGATCACCTCTGCCATTTTTATTTTTTGCGCTATACACGGAAAAAGACCGAAAATTTTGAAAAAAAATGATATTTTCTACTTTTTGTTCTAAAAAAAATCCAATAAACTCAATTTTAGTCATACATTTAGGCCAAAATGTATTCAGCCACATGTCTTTGGTAAAAAAAATGTCAATAAGTGTATATTTATTGGTTTGCGCAAAAGTTATAGCGTCTACAAACTAGGGTACATTTTCTGGAATTTACACAGCCTTTAATTTATGACTGCCTATGTCGTTTCTTGAGGTGCTAAAATGGCAGGGCAGTACAAAACCCCCACAAATGACCCCATTTTGGAAAGTAGACACCCCAAGGAATTTGCTGAGAGGCATGTTGAGCCCATTGAATATTCATTTTTTTTGTCCCAAGTGATTGAACAATGACAAAAAAAAAAAAAAAAAAAAAAAATTACAAAAAGTTGTCACTAAATGATATATTGCTCACACAGGCCATGGGCATATGTGGAATTGCACCCCAAAATACATTTAGCTGCTTCTCCTGAGTATGGGGATACCACATGTGTGAGACTTTTTGGGAGCCTAGCCGCGTACGGGGCCCCGAAAACCAATCACTGCCTTCAGGATTTCTAAGGGCGTACATTTTTGATTTTACTCCTCACTACCTATCACAGTTTTGAAGGCCATAAAATGCCCAGATGACATAAAACCCCCCCAAATGACCCCATTTTGGAAAGTAGACACCCCAAGCTATTTGCTTTGAGGCATGTTGAGTCCATGGAATGTTTTATATTTTGACACAAGTTGCGGGAAAGTGACAATTTTTTTTTTTTTTTTTTTTTTTTTTGCACAAAGTTGTCACTAAATGATATATTGCTCACACAGGCCATGGGCATATGTGGAATTGCACCCCAAAATACATTTAGCTGCTTCTCCTGAGTATGGGGATACCACATGTGTGGGACTTTTTGGGAGCCTAGCCGCGTACGGGGCCCCGAAAACCAAGCACTGCCTTCAGGATTTCTAAGGGCGTACATTTTTGATTTTACTCCTCACTGCCTATCACAGTTTCGGAGGCCATGGAATGCCCAGGTGGCACAAACCCCCCCCAAATGACCCCATTTTGGAAAGTAGACACCCCAAGCTATTTGCTGAGAGGCATGGTGAGTATTTTGCAGCTCTCATTTGTTTTTGAAAATAAAGAAAGACGAGAAAAAAAATTTTTTTTTTTTCTTTTTTCAATTTTCAAAACTTTGTGACAAAAAGTGAGGTCTGCAAAATACTCACTATACCTCTCATCAAATAGCTTGGGGTGTCTACTTTCCAAAATGGGGTCATTTGGGGGTTTTTTTTGCCACCTGGGCATTCCATGGCCTCCGAAACTGTGATAGGCAGTGAAGAGTGAAATCAAAAATTTACGGCCTTAGAAAGCCTGAAGGCGGTGCTTGGTTTTCGGGGTCCCGTACGCGGCTAGGCTCCCAAAAAGTCTCACACATGTGGTATCCCCATACTCAGGAGAAGCAGCAGAATGTATTTTGGGCTGTAATTTCACATATTCCCATGGCATGTTTGAGCAATATATCATTTAGTGACAACTTTGCGCAAAAAAAAATAAAAAAAATAAAAAATTGTCTCTTTCCCGCAACTTGTGTCACAATATAAATTATTCCATGGACTCAACATGACTCTCAGCAAATAGCTTGGGGTGTCTACTTTCCAAAATGGGGTCATTTGGGGGGGTTTTGAGCTGTCCTGGCATTTTATGCACAACATCTAGAAGCTTATGTCACACATCACCCACACTTCTAACCACTTGAAGACAAAGCCCTTTCTGACACTTATTGTTTACATAAAAAAATAATTTTTTTTTGCAAGAAAATTACTTTGAACCCCCAAACATTATATATTTTTTTTAAAGCAAATGCCCTACAGATTAAAATGGTGGGTGTTTCATTTTTTTTTTTCACACAGTATTTGCGCAGCGATTTTTCAAACGCATTTTTTGGGGAAAAAACACACTTTTTTACATTTTAATGCACTAAAACACACTATATTGCCCAAATGTTTGATGAAATAAAAAAGATGATCTTAGGCCGAGTACATGGATACCAAACATGACATGCTTTAAAATTGCGCACAAACGTGCAGTGGCGACAAACTAAATACATTTTTAAAAGCCTTTAAAAGCCTTTACAGGTTACCACTTTAGATTTACAGAGGAGGTCTACTGCTAAACTTACTGCCCTCGATCTGACCTTCGCGGCGATACCTCACATGCATGGTGCAATTGCTGTTTACATTTGACGCCAGACCGACGCTTGCGTTCGCCTTAGCGCGAGAGCAGGGGGGACAGGGGTGCTTTTTTTTTTTTTTTTTTTTTTTTCTTTATTATTATTATTTTTTTATCTTATTTTTAAACTGTTCCTTTCATTTTTTTTTTTTTTTAATCATTTTTATTGTTATCTCAGGGAATGTAAATATCCCCTATCATAGCAATAGGTAGTGACAGGTACTCTTTTTTGCAAAAATTGGGGTCTATTAGACCCTAGATTTCTCCTCTGCCCTCAAAGCATCTGACCACACCAAGATCGGTGTGATAAAATGCTTTCCCAATTTCCCAATGGCGCTGTTTACATCCGGCGAAATCTAAGTCATAAAATGCTCGTAGCTTCCGGTTTCTTAGGCCATAGAGATGTTTGGAGCCACTCTGGTCTCTGATCAGCTCTATGGTCAGCTGGCTGAATCACCGGCTGCATTTTCAGGTTCCCTGTTGAGACAGGAGAGCCAGAGAAAAACACGGAAGACGTTGGGGGGGAGGGGCATTCCCTCCCACTGCTTGTAAAAGCAGTCTAGAGGCTAATTAGCCGCTAGGATTGCTTTTACATGAAAGCCGACCGCTGGCTGAAAAGAATGATACCAAGATGATACCTAAACCTGCAGGCATCATTCTGGTATAACCACTCAAAGTCGTGAATGGCGTACCTGAAGACAAAAAAATGGTTAACAATAAAGCACAGTAAACGGTAAGGTATAAAAAATTGCATACCTGAAAAGCAAACTTGATAAAACATAATAACAATAAAACATTGCAGAATAGAATACAGTAAAAAAAAACAGAACAATAGAGAGAGAATAGAGAGAGAGAGAGAGAGAGAACAATAAAACGACAACTATTTTTTTTTATTTTATATTTTTGTATGTGTTTTTTTTTTTTTTTTTTTTTGTAACTAACTTTTATAACTGTAACCGGTTCCAGGTTCGGGTCTCTCAAAATGCGATGGCATCTTGGGAGACCCTGTGAAAGTGTGCCTAGTCTGTGCAATGCTGTACCCTACGCTAATACTCAACTAGTGAATGGTAGCGTTCAAAACATTCACCAATGCAAAGACCAGGATTGTCAGGACAGGAGGGACAATAATAGTGGGTGTCACGCCTATATCCGCGCTTGCTGCAGACACGACATCTTTTTTGGGGGTTCGTTGGGTAGGGGTACTCGGGAGGACATAAAGAAAATGCCTCTCATGCAGCCGACTGCATTTGGTTGGGGATGTGAATGGGGGAGGTACGGGCGCTGCAGAAGCGGTGGGTTCCCAATTAGGATTGGCGAATGCAGCAGGAAGGGCACTATGGGCACGACGGGTCTGTGTTTGTCTTCTTGGTGGCAGCGGGACACTACTTGTGCTTGCCACCTCACCAGCTTGAACTGCACTTATGGGACTCGCCACGTCACCAAGTGTTACTGCAGTGCTGGTTTGACTACGACCGGGGTGTACTAGGCCGCTGGTGCTTGCCAGTTCACCAAAACGCTACCAAAAAAACTGTTAGCGATCGCAGGGATCAGGCCTGACTCTGCGAACGCTGCAGTTATGCGTTTAGTGTTTTGTAAGTGACAGTGATCGATCGATACTGCACTTGGGTGGGCTGGGCTGGGCCGGGCGGAGGGGCAAAACGCAGGTGCTAGCAGGTATCTGGGCTGATCCCGCTAACACTGCGTTTTTGGGAACCCTAAACTGCTGGGGACGCTAGTATAGATCTGATCGGATCAGATATTGATCCGTACAGATACTATACCACTAAGGGAGGCGTATGCTGCGTGCGTGGGTGTTAGCGGTACTGGCGCTAATCTGACGCTGCCTGGGGCGACGCATATCACCGCCGGGCGATCAGGGGGCTAAACTTTTATTCGGTAATAAACGGCGGGTGCCCTGACACTATAAAAAATAAACGAACTAACCAGCGTCACCCGTAACGGTTATACGGTGATCAGTGGTGAAAGGGTTAACTAGGGGGCAATCAAGGGGTTAAAACATTTATTAGGTAGTATATGGGGGTCCCTGTCGCTATAAAACGCTGACGGCGAACCTAAATATTTACCTCACTAACTAGCGTCACCAGCGACACTAATACAGCGATCAGAAAAATGATCGCTTAGTGACACTGGTGACAGGGGGTGATCAAGGGGTTAAAACTTTATTAGGGGGGGTTAGGGGGGTATCCTAGACCTAAAGGGGGCCTAACACTCACTGCACTAACACTGTAACTGTCACAAACTGACACTATGCAGTAATCAGAAAAAAAAAAAAAAAAAAAAAAAAAATACTGCTAATGTCAGTTTGTGACAGGGGGGGGGGGGTGATTGGGGGGGGATCGGGGGGCGATCGGGGGGGGATCGGGGGTGTAAAGTATGCCTGGCATGTTCTACTGTGTGTGTTTGTGTTGTGTGCACTTACATGTCTTCTCTCCTCGGCGCTGGACGGAAACTGCCAGACCGAGGAGAGATGACATCACATCCTCTGCCTGTGTGAAACTACACACAGGCAGAGGAGGATTCCCATTGGCTGGGAGCGATCGCGAGGGGGGGGCCACGATCGGATGGTCTCCCCCTCGCCTCCCGACTCTCCCAGTCAGATGCCGACCGCCGCTGGCACCGGGGGGGGTCCGATCGGACCCCCCGCCCGCGGGAGGCAGATCACGTATATATACGTGATTCTGCCTGCCCGTGCCACTCTGCCGACGTATATCTACGTTAGGCGGTCGGCAAGTGGTTAAGCAACAGTGCTTTGAGAGGGGTATCCCTGTTTTGGGGAGACTTCCCAATATTGAAGAGCATGCTGGCTGGTATCCACATGGCAATGGTTACGCACGTCTTGTTCCCTTTTCATGGAGATAGCAGCAACCATGCCCCATGTGCCAGGCTGGTTACTACTGGAGGTGGCAGTGCACACGTTTCTTTACATTTATTAAGGTAATGAAAAAGTAAAAACAATGTTAAACTTACAAGTACTGAACTGGTGTTAAAGCACGTTTGACACACTTCATGGGCAAACATTGCATTTTTCATTTTTAAAAATTAAATGTCAGCAGCTACAAATACCGTAGCTGCTGACTTTTAATATAAGGACATTTACCTGTCCAGGGATCCAGCAATGTCCTCACCCAAACTGATTCTTCAATTGGCTTTGGGTGCAGGCGCCAACATAGCATGTAAGGGAAACAGGAAGTGAAGCCTTGCGACTTCACAGCCAGTTCCCTGCCACGCTGTGCCTTGAAAATTGTCCCCCCCCCATAGTCTTTAGAGACCCGAGATGTGTCCCAGAAGACTTAGGAGGGGAAACCAGAAGTGGGAGCGGATGCCTGTCAAAACCAGCTACCCACTCCTCCCAAAAAGTGCCAAATGTGGAAGGGGAGGGGAGGGTACAAACAAGCAGAACTTCCCCTTTTGAGTGCAGCTCCGCTTTAAGATCTATTCAGTGAATTTGCAGAGAAGGTGACATTCAAGAACATGTTGCCAAATGTTCAGGAATGTATTTTTCGCCAAGGTAATAACTGGATGAAACCCTTATACACCTTGCTTATTTGTACTTAAAACTAAGTCCAGTTACTCTTGCATGTAAACTAGTGGCCAAATAAAAAAATTATTTTCATATTTAGGTTTGTGAAACTGAGTTATGAGAAGTTCCTGAAATCAAATGCAAAAAATAAATGTTTACTTATAAAATGACAAAGTTAAGAGGTTGTAGTTTCTGTGGTCACCATTCTAGTTTCACTCAATGTTGATATTGTTTTAGTAAACACTTTGCATTACAATAACCTTTTTTGGCTTTTGAGTTTGCCCTGGCAAGGTTTAAAGCAAGCATTATTTGTCAGGATAAGCAGAACCTAGAAGAATCTGGAATGAAACAAGTACACGTGAGGCATTGTTATAGCTGCAGTATAAGAGACCGAATATGAGAGAGTGTGAGTGTTATGAATAACATGAATCAAGGGCTGGGTTTTGCAGGGTAGGTATAAGACAATAGGAAGGAGATGGCTTACTAAAAAAGGTAGGGCAAGATCTTTAGCAATACACTAAATGTTCTCTACTAGCACCTAACAATAACCACAGCAGGTGGATGTCCTAGGGTCCACGATTGCACTCTTCCCTCTATGGGTCACACTCCGAATGCTTTTGTCCACCATGAATAGACAAAGTTACAGTAACTAGGCCATAAGTCGATCAGTGTTACATTAGTATTCTTTAAAGAGGTTCACCAGGACTAGTCCACGTCTTTCCCAAATTCTGTTTCACTGCTTCTTCCTAGACCTTCACTACTCAGCACCCTCTGTCTCTCACCACCCTTCATCAACCTGTTCCCTTGTAATTGCCCACATTACAGGTGATCCTTTATAGTGCATAAAAATGAATGGGATCTACACAACTGTTACATGTTGAATATGTTAACCTAATTTACAGAAAAGCCTTTCAATAGACAAATATGGCGCCCTATTAACATGGTAGTACAGGTATCACCCATTTATTACAATCTGAAATAACGCCAAGTACACTTGCTGACTTTTCTATACAGCTTATGGTAATGGCGTATTTTCTGTTAATCTCACAATGTGGTCTCATCTCCTTCGCTCGCCTCTCTGAAATCCTAGCTCACCCACTTTCTGGTTACATGGCAAGGTTTAGTGGTCATTCTTTCTAAACAATAATATTTAGCCAGCGTTAGAGGCAGTACACATGTTCCCATTACAAAACTAAAATATTCATTTAAAAAAAAAGATTTTCATTTTCTGACAGCAGTACAGTTACAAGATCTTTAGCTTTGTATAGGAGTAGGTATTGGTTTTAACAGGGTTTCAAAGCCCTGTGAGAGATGCCTCAGAGGTTCCACCACCTCCACAGCTGCGGCAGATTCTTGTCCACCCAACAGCACTTACAGCAGACCCCCTGACAAGCTGCTGCTGCAGCAGATCAACATAAGCTGAATGGTGCCCTGAACTGCACTAGGCGAGTACAGTGTTGTGGATTGATTTCCGCCCGACTTGACTTCTTCCCCACAGCTAATCTGACAACAGCCAAGAAGGAAATGGTTGATTCACAGCTGCAGCTTGTGAACACTTTCCCCAAGAAAGCCATGTGGAGCTGTGTTTTAACACTTCCCCAACCAAATCCCCCTAAGCTGAAAAGACAGTGGATGGGGGTGCACATATACAGCTGCAAAAAGGATCCCCCTGGTCACATTGGGTGGGAATTACCACCGTGCTGCAACTGCCTCACAATGGCATGCAATGTATGCGGTTGCTGCGTTGTGATACAATTTGTAACTTCTCCTCACTGCCTGTCCAAAGCCCTCTAAAAAAGATCCTCTGAAGCTCAAGTCAACATGCCCTAAAGGGCAGTAGATTTTTTTTTTTAAACAGAGGAGGAGGAGAGATGTAGGCAATGTACAAAACCCTCCCCCGTGGTTTTGTAAATCTTTGTGGGCCTCCAAGCCCAGTGCATGTAGACAAGCAACAAAGCAAAAACAGGATGCCCAGATCTTGCCAGAATTTGTTACTTGATATCAGGGTGGATAAAAATCAGTTTTCTATATAAAAGATACATGAATAATTTAGTTTATTCAGCATGAAATTGAGCTTAGTTATATAGCATGAGGATGTATATTCTGCAATATTTACGTTTTTTGGTAAAATCATTCAATGAATCCAAGCTCTGCAAGTGGAGATAACATGCACTGCATTGATGCACACAATTTCACAGTAACCATGAGACAAAAAGTTCAGGAATATTCCTTTATCTCATTGTACACTACAAACTGTATGATTGAATCGGTTCTGATATTGCTGTTTTATACTAACCTGACAGCTTATTATTCTAAATAGGAAACTTAATTTTGTTTGCAAATATCAAATATTCTAACAACCAGCAAGAATAAGTCCTAACATTTAACCACTTACCGACCGGCCACTGTATATGTATATATATATATATATATATATATATATATATATATATATATATATATATATATATATATATATATATATATATATATATATATATATATATATATATACACGTCATTACTTTGAAGATGATAACTCAGTAACGGCAGCAGCTGTTGCCACAACCGAGGTATCCATCTTTAGGGCCGGCGGTCCTGTACACGATAATGGTGGTCTCTGAGGTGGGTTCACCGCGAGATCACCGTTATCGGCGGCGGGAGAGGTGCCACCCCCCCTCCCGCCACTCTCCGCCACTTGCCGGAGCAGTCGGTAGCGGCGGACGCGATCGGGTCCTTTCACTTCCTCAGTATGGAGACGAGTGAGGCTAAGATGGCCCCCACCCGTCTCCATACCATAGGATGGCGGAAGAGACATCATTACGTCAGCTCCGCCCATTTGTCTTAAAAGGCACAATTTTTTTCGTGTCATTTTTTTCAAACGATTTTTTTTTTTTTTTTTTTGCATTAAAGTCTAAATATGAGATCTGATGACTTTTTGACCCCCGATCTCACATTTAAGAGGACCTGTCATACTTTTTTCTATTACAAGGGATGTTTACATTCCTTGTAATAGGAATAAAAGTGATCCAAATTTTTTTTTTTTTTTTAAAACAGTGAAAAAATAAAGTAAAATAAGAAAAAAAAAATTTTTAAAAGCACCCTGTCCCGACGAGCTCGCGCGCAGAAGCGAACGCATACGTGAGTAGCGCCCACATATGTAAAAAACGGTGGTCATACCACACATGTGAGGTGTCGCCGTGACCGGTAGAGCAAGAGCAATAATTCTAGCCCTAGACCTCCTCTGTAACGCAAAACATGCAACCTGTAGAATTTTTTAAACGTTGCCTATGGAGATTTTTAAGGGTAAAAGTTTGACACCATTCCACGAGTGGGCGCAATTTTGAAGCGTGACATGTTGGGTATCAATTTACTTGGCGTAACATTATATTTCACAATATAAAAAAAAAAAAAAATCAAAACATCGGGCTAACTTTACTGTTGTCTTATTTTTTTATTCAAAAAAGTGAATTTTTTCCAAAAAAAGTGCGCTTATAAGACCGCTGCGCAAACACGCTGCAAAAAAAAGTATTGCAATGACCGCCATTTTATTCTCTAGGGTGTTAGAAAAAAAAACAATATATAATGTTTGGGGGGTTGTAAGTAATTTTCTAGCAAAAAAAACTGTTTTAAACATGTAAACACCTAAAATCCAAAACGAGGCTGGTCCTTAAGTGGTTAGCAATTGTCATTTCAGATCCATCATGGCAGCACCTGTTAGCGGGCATTCACTCACCTGCTGCCACCATGTCCCTCACCTTGTTGTGCCACCACTGCATCACCAGCCATCCCATTAAAGTGAATGGGACTGTTGGTGAGTCAACAGCGGGTCAGAGGAGGAGCAGCTGCAGGACAGAGATGACAATTGCTGTTTAAAAATGATGATTTAAAATAGAGTTGATTTAAAATAAGCCTTTTTACTAGCGATTTAAATCAAATCCACCCTGCTTGCCATTGTTAAGAGAATCTTAATAGCCGACTTATGCAAACCAGTTTCCATTTTTGGTTTTACACACACACACACACACACACCCCACTTTGGATTAAAAATGCAATATTGTAAGCTTTTACGCACAGCAGCTTAGAATATAATGCAGCATTTTATGCTTTTTACACAACATCTGGATGAGAAAAAAAAATCAGATTAGCATAATCTTGCAATGTCTACATTTGGATAAAACGTATAGCTCACATTTTACAAATTTTGGGTTCAGCCAAGTCGTGGGATTTACCACAGGAGTTAGACTAGTCATTGTAGTTTAAACCAAGACATTGGAGCTTAGTTCAAGAGAACAGCAGAAAATAGGTAATAATTGTCATTACAAAAGGTTATAATTTTGTGGACCCAACTTGCAATACCAAGAAAGGATACTCGAGCAGAGGTCGCAACTAAATTCATAGGCCTTTAAAAAAGGGCATTCATTTTAAATTCCACTCCAATGCACTCGCCCAACAGAAAGAAAACATGGCATTAAAAAAAAAAAAAAAAGTGTCAAACTTCAATGACTCTGTCCTGTTGCCATGGTAACAGATTAAATGACTTACAGAGACACCCATTCTAAGGCTTCAAAGAGAACTAAAAAGAATAATAAACTGACGAGCGGGACAACCTTGTGGACCATACCTCTACCTTTCAACCCTTTTTCTTCTTTCTCTTTCCTTTTCTCCACCTTACGATTAAAGCTCATTATCAGAATTTATTTGACCTATATACACACTCTACTTGTAAACAATATGTATAGTAGGTATAAATCATTTAAATAACTACAAAAGTAACTAAGGAAATGATATATATCTTTAAATTTAGGTTTACGTGAACCCAATGTTTAATATTTGAAATTTCATGATATTTACCTATATAAACCCTACTGTAAAACAATGAGCTTACTTTATA
Organism: Aquarana catesbeiana; assembly: GCF_042186555.1. Lineage (NCBI taxonomy): Eukaryota > Metazoa > Chordata > Amphibia > Anura > Ranidae > Aquarana > Aquarana catesbeiana. The sequence continues at coordinate 296,437,585 of NC_133328.1, forward strand.
GATCCTTGTAAACTTACTTTATGTATCTTTATAACATTGTATACTCAATAAACTTCTTTTTTTTTTTTTTTTTTTTTTTCCTTGTCAAAAGAAGAAGAAGAAGAAGAAGAAGAAGAAGAGGTACCAAAATGAATGGACTGCAAAATGCAATGTTGTGAACCAAACATGTAGTCTGAATTGGACCTAAAGTTAGTGCAACCCTTACACAGGATTTCCACAGGTATTGTGTTAGATACGCATTTTCTTTTCCTCAATTGATGTCCTTTTGACTTCAAGGGAATTATTTTAGGGGTTATCCTGGAAAATGTTTCACTCACAGAGCCAATGGTCACAGATGGTCCTGGGAGATGCTTGCTGACAGACAATACAACACCATATTAGAGGTCGACCGATATGGGTTTTTCTCTGGCCGATGCTGATGCCGATATTTAGAAATCGCGATGGCCGATATGTGATGCCGATTTTTTTGGGCCGATATATTAGGCCGATTTTTTTTTTTTTTTTTTTTTTTTCCTTCATCTCATAAAATTTAACAGTTAGACCCCTTTCACACTGGGGCGTTTTTCAGGCGCTTTTGGGCTAAAAATAGCGCCTGTAAAACGGCTCCCCTGCAGTCTCAGTGTGAAAGCCCGAGTGCTTTCACACTGAGGCGATGAGCTGGCAGGATGTTAAAAAAAGTCCTGCAAGCGGCATCTTTGGAGCAGTGTATACCACCACTCCTGCCCATTGAAATGAATGCGCACCGCTGCCAAAGCGCCTGCAAAGCGTTTCAGCAGCGGCGCTTCAGGGGTGCATTTAACCCCTTCCTCGGCTGCTAGCTGGGTTATAAGCTCCCCGCTAGCAGCCGAATAGTGCCGCTAAAATGACGGTAAAGCGCCGCTAAAACTAGCAGCGTTTTACCGTCAATGCATGCCCGCTCCAGTGTGAAAGCAGCCTTAAGTGATACAGAAATTTTTTTACATTTAAACATTTAGTAAACAAAACAAACCTCCAATCAGTTCACTTGTATGTATAATTTAGATAAAAAAAAAAAAAAAAACCTATCTTAAAAATAAATACACAAAAACAGGTAATCAAAACTTTTGGACGAAAAAAAATGGGCTAACTTTACTGCTTAGTTTTTTTTTTTTTAAATTTATTAGTGTATTTTTTTTTTTTAAATTGCGTTTGAAAGACCGCTGCGCAAATACCATGTCACATAAAATATTGCAACAACCGCTATTTTATTCCCTAGGGTCTCTGCTAAAAAAAAAAATATATAATGTTTGGGGGTTCTAAGTGATTTTCTAGCAGAAAATACAGGATTTTTACTTGTAAGCAACAAATGTCAGAAAAGATTTAGTCTTTAAAGCGGGGTTCCACCCAAATTTTGAACAATATCTGTATGTATTCTCTTCCTTGCCTAGATGCTGACATGCTGTTTAAAAAAATTTAAATCGCCGTAATTACCTTTTATTTTTCTATTCTTCTTTGCACTTCCTGGTTCTCCTCCCGTGGGAGTAGGCGTGTTTCTAGCCGCTCCCAGACTCCTGGGAGCTAGTCTCAGGCTTCCCAGGATGCCACTGAGCATGTGCGGGAACGAGCGGTGAATGCTGGGAGCACAGCATTCACCACATCCAGGAAATAAATGCTTGTGGGCTTCAAATGCCCACAATGAAGATGGAAACCGCCTGCAGTGAATAATATAAGTTATTCTTTCCGACGAAATCTGACACAGGCGGACATATTACACACAATATGTGAGTATGTAATGCTGAGAAGAAAAGTTTGTGAATGAACTCAAAAAAAAAAAAAAAAAACACACGATAGACAGGTGGACCCCCCCTTTAAATGGTTAAACTGAGAACTTCTACACAGAGCTCAGTCCATTCATAAGGCTGGGTTCACACTGGTCCGACAAACGCTCCGACATTGGGAGCTCATGTCGCATGACGTGTGAAATTTAATGTTTCCCTATGGGAGCCGTCCTAACTGGTCCGACACAAGTCGTTCCGACTTTAGAAATGCTCCCTGTACTACTTTGGTCCGACTTTGATCCTACTTCAGTCTATTGACTATCATTGAAGTCGGATCAAAGTCGGATTGCCGTCTTGCATGATCCGACTTTGGCACGCGACTTGTGCTCAGATGTTCTTGAGGGGGAACTCCGCGCCAAATTTTAAATAAAAAAACCGGCATGGGTTCCCCCTCCAAGAGCATACCAGGCCCTTGGGTCTGGTATGGACCTTGAGGGGAACCCCCTACGCCGATAAAAACGGCGTGGGGGTCCCCCCCAATCCATACCAGACCCTTATCCGAGCACGCAGCCCGGCCGGACAGGAATGGGGGTGGGGACGAGCGAGCGCCCCCCCCCCTCCTGAGCCGTACCAGGCCGCATGCCCTCAACATGGGGGGTTGGTGCTTTGGGGGAGGGGGCGCGCTGCGGCCCCCCACCCCAAAGCACCTTGTCCCCATGTTGATGAGGACAAGGGCCTCTTCCCGACAACCCTGGCCGTTGGTTGTCGGGGTCTGCGGGCGGGGGGCTTATCGGAATCCGGGAGCCCCCTTTAATAAGGGAGCCCCCAGATCCCGGCCCCCCACCCTATGTGAATGAGTATGGGGTACAGCGTACCCCTACCCATTCACCTAGGAAAAAAGTGTCAATTTAAAAAAAAAACACTACACAGATTTTTAAAGCATTTTATTAGACAGCTCCGGGGGTCTTCTTCCGACTTCGGGGGTCTCTCCGGTTCTTCTCCAGAGCAGAGCGCACAGAGAGCATTCTAGCCCCGGAGAGCGTCGTGTCAACATCAGGAGAAGAGGGCAGAAGGCAGAAGGCAGAAGGCAGAAGATTGAAGACCGGGCTCCTCCGCTTTAGCAAAAGAGCGGCAAAAGAGCAGAAGAGAGCGGAGGAGCCCGGCAGAAGATCCGGAGAGCGTGGAGAAGAACCGGAGAGACCCCCGAAGTCGGAAGAAGACCCCCGGAGCTGTCTAATAAAATGCTTTAAAAATCTGTGTAGTGTTTTTTTTTTAAATTGACACTTTTTTCCTAGGTGAATGGGTAGGGGTACGTTGTACCCCATACTCATTCACATAGGGTGGGGGGCCGGGATCTGGGGGCTCCCTTATTAAAGGGGGCTCCCGGATTCCGATAAGCCCCCCGCCCGCAGACCCCGACAACCAACGGCCAGGGTTGTCGGGAAGAGGCCCTTGTCCTCATCGACATGGGGACAAGGTGCTTTGGGGTGGGGGGGCCGCAGCGCGCCCCCCTCCCCCAAGGCACCACCCCCCATGTTGAGGGCATGCGGCCTGGTACGGTTCAGGAGGGGGGGGGTGCTCGCTCGTCCCCACCCCCATTCCTGTCCGGCCGGGCTGCGTGCTCGGATAAGGGTCTGGTATGGATTGGGGCGACCCCCCACGCCGTTTTTTCGGCGTAGGGGGTTCTCCTCAAGGTCCATACCAGACCCAAGGGCCTGGTATGCCTCTGGAGGGGGAACCCATGCCGGTTTTTTATTTAAAATTTGGCGCGGAGTTCCCCCCTAAAGATTCATACTAAACACAGTGCCGGCATTGGCGGGGATCCAAGTCGGATCCCCGTTCATTGAAAGTCGGACACATGCCGGCTTCATGTCGCAGGGCAAAGTCGGATCCAAAGTAGGACGGCTGTCGTGTCGCACCAGTGTGAACCCAGCCTAAGTGTAAACATTGTATCAATTCAGGTTCTTTTTATCAGATTTGGCAGGCTGCCCAGAGAGGGGAGAGAAGTGCTTCACAGAAGACTACAGGCAACTTGTATTGACTTCAGAAGTCATTTGCAAGTCGCGCTGAGTTATATCGGCCTTTTTTATCAGCACAATCGGCCGATGCCGATTAAGAAAAAAAACACCAAATATCGGCCGATATATCGGTCGACCTCTACACCATATCACAAATTTTTATGTTATAGTGCTTTAAATTTCTACTGTTTAAAGCATTTAGCAGGGATTCCTAATTTTCAGTGACTTGCAGCTTACATTATAAAAAGGTAACAAAATAGTAAAAAGTTCTACTAGCATTATGTGTAGTGCTTTGGGTTTCTCACAAATCTGCGTTGATGGAGCCTTAATAGGCAATAGAACAATTTGATAACCTGTGCACTTAGTTACTAAAGCTTCACTAGCTGTAGTACTTGCAGGAACCACATATTCACTTGCCAATGCCTTTATTTAGAATAAAAAACATTTCAGAAAGTTTAAGGTTATGAAATACAGTTGTTAAGTGCACCCACCATTTTGTAAAAAAGCATGCTGCTATGTAGAAAGGAGATCTTGCAGACAGACATTTTATTTTTATTTTTTTTCAGAATTAAAGATTACTAATTATTGCATGTGTGCAGTTTAAGGAGTTCATAAGGCAGATAGCTACACACCATCTTTTCTGTGGGGCAACAATCAAAAGGTGTAAGATGTGGGAGAGCTGTGCATATTTAGACATCTGCCATCTAAAGCACCTGGACCAATAAGATGACAGGTATCATCGAATAACACATGGTATGCATGGGAGCCAACAGGTACAGACTTGTCTGACGGTTTTTCTCGCAAACACAATATGAAAGCTGGTTTTCTAAAGTCTAGGACTACAAAACAGCACATGTACAGTAGGTAACCTGAAAGCACTAGCTGGGCAATAACTGCGTGCACAGTTGGTGACGTCTAAATAGGTCAACAAGGCCACTAGGCAAGACTATCAGTAGGCAAGTACTTGAGCAGCTTGCTAACCATTTTCTGTACATGTCCATGGTATTACTGGGTTTGAGGTTTACATAACCTTGGAACAAAAAAAAAAAAAAAATTATTGCATACCAGCACAGGAGACCTTATTATTTCTAAGGTTGCTGTAGTAACATTCTGTGGGAACTTTTTCTGGTAAGGAGATTACATCTAGTTAGATCATTGAATCAGGGAGTTGACCAAGATCAAAAAGTTACACAACATTCACAAATATGGAAAGGTATCCATTCTCACTCATTTACATGGGACTGACATTAGGAGTTCACCATTCGCATCAGTTCCTAGTTAATACAGGGAATATGGGAAAGATGAAAATTTAGCCACTGGTGATGTCATTTCCACAAAAAAGTTAATAATCCTTGGATTAAAGTTTAAAAAGTCAGAGTGTAGCCACATTGTTTCTTGGGAGTTAATAAGCACAGAATGTGGATGGATTTTCCTGGTCCGGCATCTGAGTACCGAGAGGCAGAGGGAGACTGATGGCTTGGAATGTTGGCAGCTTTCTTTTCCACGAAGGGTAAAACTCACTTTGATGTGAGGCCTGTTTACAGATTTTTTTTTCTATTTTTTTAAAAACTCACCAAACTGTACTAAAGAGAAGTGCATTAATATGAAGAGCCTTTAGATTGAAATAAGATTTTTGCAATTGCCTGTGAATTGAAGAAATTATTTTCTTATTATAATATTATATATATATATATATATATATATATATATATATATATATATATATATATATATATATATATATATATATATATATATATAAGAAAGATGGTATGTGTACTTCAGGCCCATACTTTAAAAAGACATTGATCAATGTGTTGTCACCATCCTAAGTGGATTAGGACAACTCATGAAACTCTGAAGAAACTGGATGATGATGAGGATGATGATTTTGAAGTACAAGCAGGTATTGTAATGGAAAAGATTTAAACAAAAAGGGTACAAAAATAGGAGGTTTGAAAAAAGAAAAAAAAATGGGCGGTAAAGAATATGAAACAGAAAAGATTTGTTGAAAGATTCAATGGAAAACGGGGGGGGGGGGGGGGGGGGAGAGAAGAGGTTTAATATAGTATTTAGCTGACAAGAACACCCCTAGAAAATTTCTTATCAATTACTTACTGTAATTTTCCTTTCCAGATAGGCTCCATGGCAGCATACATGTGGTTAACCCGGCCTCCCCTATAGGACCCCTCTCCTATACATTTTTGCTCGAAGCCAGCAGCCGTGTTCCATAGCTAGCCTACTCCAGACATTTGGGAGGGAACTCCTGCTTACAGTAAGTAATTACAGTAAGTATTTGATAGGACATTTTCAGTCTCTCAGACTCCATGGCAGCATACGTGTGGGGAAACTCACCGTACACACCCGAGTGGGCAAAATGTTGAGCAAAGAAAGTTTTTGTCATCATCAACTGTCAGTACTTGTAAACCAAAATTACCTGAATATAGGGCAGCTGGTTCAACACAGTAATGGGACACAAAACGTGTTCATAGACAAACAAGAAGCCACCCTGCAAATTAATTTGGGAGCTACATGATGCAAAGCTGTTTAAGATGTAGACCCACTCCTGGTCGGGTGAGCAGACACTACCTCCAAAAGGAACACACACACACACACACACCGTGGAATGGATTTTTTATAAGTTTTTTGTATGCAATTAGTGGATTAAAATAGGAAAAATAAGGCAGAGCCATTACCCTTAGGTTTAGTGTTATTTTTAATTGGTACGTGTGAGGTATCGCTGTGAACATTGGAGTGGAGTGAAAGCAATAATTGTACGGCCATATGTCATGATTAACTTTAACCTTATAACCTGCAAAGGCTTTTAAAGTGTCACATATGAATTGTTTTAGATACCATAGTACGTTGCCATTTCACTGTCGTGAGCAATTTTCATCTATATACTCAAGATCTTTTTTATTTTACCAAAATAAATGGGTACTCTGTGTGTGCTAAAATTCATTTAAGTGTATTTTTTCCTGAACATTTGCATTTGATAAATGGCTGCACAAATATCACGACATAAAAATTGCAACATCTACCATTTCATTCTCCAGGGCCCCTTCTTTCAGAAAATGTGTATGATATAGATAGATAGATAGATAGATAGATAGATAGATAGATAGATAGATAGATAGATAGATAGATAGATAGATAGATAGATAGATAGATAGATAGATAGATATAGATATATACACACACACACACACACACACACACACACTTTTTTTTGGGGGGGGGTCCATATAACTATTCTAGCAAGATCATTTTAATATGTAGGGGAAAAAAAAGTTTCAAAATTGCCACGGACAGTGAGTAGTTAAAATAGAAAATAGTACGTCCACCGGGTGATTAATGTGCAGCAGATAAAATAAGTATTGAACATGTCACCATTTTTCTAGGTAAATATATTTCTAAAGGTGCTATTGACACAAAATTTTCACCACAGCAACCCATGCAATACATACATAAAGAAATCAGAAACAAATAAGTTCAGAAATTAAGTGCGTAATAAAATGGAATAGTGAAAGAGGAAATGTCACCAGCACACTAGTATCTCCAAAAACTTTAATCACATAGTGTCAAAAAAAGAAATGGAATGGCACAAACTACATTCAATAGGCGTTCAGGGCAAAATGGTTTAGAAATGGAAAATATGTAGGTTAGAGGAAAGTACCATGTAAAGTTGTCGGGGCTCAGGAGATCAACGCTCCTGGAAGTGTCAGTAAACAGTTATGGGAAAAGGTAAACATTTCCTTTTTTGTTTTTAAAAAGGTATCACAACTTAACATTATTTGCATAATTTGAAAAACTTGTATAGTATAGCATCAGCTGGGAAAGGATGCTTTGATCAACAAAAATGGAGTCACTTTTTAAATGCATTTAAGTGTTACTCAAAGACAAGCACAGCTTCTTACAAAAAAAAAAAAAAAAACCCACACACCACATTACAGTTTTGGAAAATCGGATAAACAGAAAGTGCAATATAATGTAATAGTCTGCTCCTTGCCTTCTCCCCTCATTTATAGAGCAGGTTTCAAGGGAGCAAAAGCACCATCTGTGATCAGCAGGGAATAACAGCCACACACAACAATATTCATGCATAGCCTTTCGCTTCAAGGAAGCAATCTGCACAGGACCCTACGACTGAAAATAAGTGAAAATGTAATATTACACACACACACACACACACACACACACACACACACACACACACACACTATAAAAGCATATTAATTTAGTCAAAAAAAAAAAAACCTTAAAATTATCATTCACTAGTAAAATAATGTGCATTGTAAATACAAATAAATAAATCAAATGGCTACATTAACATTAATCCTTTCATGCGTTATTGCTTAACATTCCAGCCTACAAAAGCCAGCTATAATTGAGGGGGGGGGGGGGGGGAAGAGAGAGAGAGAGAGAGAGAGAGAGAGAGAGAGAGAGAGAGAGAGAGAGAGAGATAACAATAGAAAAATATCATAATGTTTAAAACTGAGAAAATTTACCATCAAAAAAAAAAAAAAAGTCATCGGCGCACGGCATTATTGCAAAATATCTCCTAAGCCGTGGAGGCTTAGGAGATATTTCCAGCACCTACAGGTAAACCTTAATATAGGCTTACCTGTAGGTAAAAGTGGTTGTACAGGGTGTACAACCACTTTAATTTTTGTTCGATAAAGTAATAAAAAGTGCAGTAAGCAAGATAAAAAAATAAATAAAACATTCAGGGGAATTCATAGTGCGTCTAAGCCACACTTTAGTATTCGGATATGCCTCAATATCGACACGCGCCAGGGAAGGTGACAGATTAATACACCGTGCATGGAGGTGCATTGAGGCCGGAGTGTCTATGCGGCCTCAGTGTAACAGTGCTTCCTCCTCGCCTTGCAACTGGCTATAATCCCCTTCTATAGCTATAGAATCTGCCCACTGCCTGCTGTCAATTACAAAGAGAGAGCAGACCTGTTCGGAACTAGTGGCTCAGCTTCCCCATGAGGCTCTGCCCACTGCAGTGTCGCTGGTTGACTAGGGGTCTGTCTGGTGTAAAGCTGACAGCGTCCTTAACAACCAGCGGCAGGGAGGAGGCAGCGGAACTCTGCTGGCCTCTGTACACTAACTTAAACTAGGTCTTAGTTACCTCAAGTTTCGTTTCCAGTTTCTACTAACTGGAGGTGATCATTTTTTAATTTGGTGCATGAATAGCGCCTCTTTATAAAATAGCAGTTCTCTTGGATACACTTTCATGTATTTTCTGAAGGTAATCCCCAAATGTAGGTTGTTCCAAGCATCTGGAGAACTTGCCACCGTTTCACTACCAACTTTAGTTATCTTACTTGTTGCAGTCTTTGCAATACCAGACTATCTTGATATTAGGATCAGGCCTCTGTGTGGCCCATACCAACTGTTGCACAATTTTTTGCTGCAGAATGACGTTGGGCCTCCCTGGTGTGCTGAATGATGAATACGATACTGCTTGTTAAAAAGTCAGTACATGGAGGGTCTCACATTTCTTACCTGCAGATTTCAATCACTGCCTTCTGGAACTCTGATAATCTTCAGAAGTAATTTTGTTTGAGCCCAAGTGTGATGAGCCGCCAGCAGCATGATTTTTCCATGTCCTGACTCCGTACCTCGGCTTCTCCTCCCCCTTACCCACAAGGCTACAATGATCCAAATTTTTATTTTATTTTTTCTAGAGACAGTGATTCCCTACATGGTAAGAGGCATTGAGCAGCTATACAGCTGCCCGATTGCCTTTACAGGTGGTGCAATGTCAGAGCGAGAGCAAAAATTCTAGGGCCAGACCTCCCGTGCAACTAAGTGGTAACCTATGGAGATTTTTTAGGAACTGTAGTTTGTTTCCATTCCACAGGCGTATGCAAGGTAACTATTTTTTTCAGTATAACGTCTTTTAGAAGTTTTCTAAAAGATTATGACCCATCACCTATTGTGCAACATTCCCACCTATCTGCCAGGGATAAAACAATAATGCAAATGTCTAATAATATAAAAGAAATGATATAACAATCCTAAACTTGATTGCTGTTACTTTTAAATTAAGTGTGTCTCAATAAATTCACAACTTCCAATCAGGTAAATAGCGGCACTGAAAAAAATATCAAGACAACACACACACACACACACACACACACACACACACACACACACACACTAAAACTAAAATGAACTAAGAAAAACATAAAATAAAAAAATTAACAACAACCAGTGTTGAATGAAGTAAAAAAAAGATCAAAAACAACAAAGTCCACTTTAAATTAGAGCTGCACGATTCTGGCCAAAATGAGAATCACGATTTTTTTTGCTTAGAATAAAAAGATCACGATTCTCGCGACGTAAAATCTTTCACATTATACAAAAAAAAAAAAAAAAAAAAGAAGGATGGGCTAAATTTACTGGTTAGATTTTTTTTATCATTTTACCATTTTATTCTCTAGGGTGTCTACTAAAAAAATATATATGTTTGGGGGTTCTAAGTAATTTTCTAGCAAAAAAAAAATTATTTTAGCTTGAAACCAACAAATGTCAGAAAAAGGTTTAGTGTCTAAGTGGTTAAACTTTTTTCACTTACACAGGAAGTCTTTTCCATTGACAAATTGATACAATGTTTATACTTGTTCAACTGATAAAGAATGTTTTGATTCTTGGCAGACTGCCTGTTTTTTCTCTTCCTTTCTTTTGAAGGCTGTGGCTTCAGAAGAGCAGAGAGAATTCTTTGCATAGAAAGAATTGTGAAACACTTTAGTCAAGTTCGCGATAACGATTCTTGACGATTAATTGTGCAGCTCTACTTTAAATAATACCAAAATAGGATTTTTTTGTATTAATCTTTTATTGCATCATGCAGTCATCACACCACACCTCGTGTCACCACTCCCCATAAGATATGCACTCAAAAGGAATTTGCCTCACACTAGCATGTTCGGCAAAATTCACTTTTAACCCTGAGGTTAGCAAATCTAGCAACAGCAATCTCCAGGCCACTTTTTTTTTTTTTATATATATATATATATACACATACACACACTGTATATATATATATATATATATATATATATATATATATATATATATATAAAAACCAAGCAGCACATCTAATACAGGGGAAGAAAAAGGGAAAAATCCAATAGTCTAATATGTAAAACCACCTTTAATTCAAACAATTGTCTCGCATCAAACTCACATGCCAGAAAGTAGAATAAATCTTTGAGATAAAAAAAAATAACAATCACTGTTGTGAGTGAATACCAGTAGTCAGGAAGCTAACAAGCTGTGTCTCACTCGACCGATGGTACGTCTCTGCCAGATAGTCTCTTCCGGGTAGACCGTGATGCTTAACTTCCAGTTGCTATACAGCCACGTCCCAACAGATTTCATCATCACAACTTCGTCCAGGGATTGGCTGTATGGCACGACAACCTCCATTTTGTTTTTCGGTGTAAACGCGGACTAATGTCTAACACTAGAGCCCAAGCGCCAGCCCTGGTCATATCCATCACATAATATACACCTTCATTCTGCAATTATGAAACATGTTACAATGTGGCCCGCTAAATAATCACATATTTGCAATATAATCATACGTATCCCTTCTGTATATAATCTCTAGCAATACTAAAAGTGACCATTATAAGTGAAATGACTAACCATTCAAGTCCCTGAAACCAAAATGCATACCTAAAACTTTTATATTTGAAATCGTTAAATTAAAAAAATTTAATCAGAGAAGGTTAACTTAAAAATATAAAAACATAAATCGCTAATAAAGCAATTTAAATATAATTCAATATTAAGTCCCCTTAAAAACAAATGTGTTCAATAAAAAAAAAAAAAAAAAATCTACTTGGTTTGTCTTTGTGAAAGATCCCTAAACTGATTTGACCCCTGTGGAGTAAACACAATTTACCCCCAAGAATTGTAGTCCTGTAGGGTCCCTATCATGGACCGTCTTAAAATGTAACGGCACACTGGTTTCTCTTTGTGAAAGATCCCCAATACGATTTGATCTCCTCCATGTAGGATACACACAATCTACCCCAATAATTTTAGTCCTGTAGGGTCCCTATCATGGACAATCCTAAAATGTAATGCCACACTGTGTTGTCTGTAACCACTTCTAATATTCGCAATGTTTTCCACAATGTGTGTTTTTTTTTTTCTCTCTTCAGGGGTCTTTTAGTGCGTCCCACATAATAAAAGCAACACAATACATATACAGTACAACATAATGGATTTTTTTATTGAACACATTAGCTACAAGGGGACTTTAAGAGGAGCTCTAGGCTCGATCAGAAAAAATTTAAAAAAAGTCAGCAGCAACACATACTGTAGCTGCTGACTTAACTTTAGGACACTTACCTGTCCAGGAATCCAGCAATGTCAGCATCCCAGCTCTCAAGTGCTGTCGCTGCCATTGCTTGTAAGGGAAGCCGGCAGTGAAGCCTTGCAGCTTTACAGCCAGTCCCCAACTGCACATAGCGCGCCGCACTTTGTAAATGGCTCGGTGGTGGTGGAAATGAGAGCGGGTACCCGCTCACCTCCCCCCCCCCCCAATGTGGCACCGTAGAAGGGGGGAGTGGAGGAGGAGAAGGCAGATAAGCTGAGCGTGTCAATTTGGGTGGAGTTCCACTTTAATATTGAATTTGATTTTAATTGCTTTATTAGTGATCATTAACCACTTGCTGACCGTTACGACGGCAGAATGGCACTCCTGCGTGAATCGCCTTAGCTGTATAGGGCGCGCGCCATGTGACGTAGGAGCCCGTGCGCGTGGCCGTTGGCTACCCACTCCTGAGAAGGAGAGAATGGAGATCTGTCAATGTAAACAGACGGACCTCCGTACTGTCAGGGGTGGGGAGAGCGATCTGTTGTTCCTACTGCCTGAACCACCATTGGTTGCCTCCCACAGGCAGTCCCATCTCCCACAGTTAGAATCACTCCCTAGGACACACATTTAACCCCTTGATCACCCCCTAGTGTTAACCCCGTCCCTGCCAGTGACATTTATACAGTAATCAAGGGCTAGTTATAGCTCTGATTGCTGTATAAATGTCAGTGGTCCCAAAATAGTGTGAAAAGTGTCCGATCTGTCGGCCGCAATGTCGGAGTCCCAATAAAAAAAAAATAAATAGCGATTTTTTTTTTTCACCAAAAATATGTAGAATACATATTGGCCTAAACTGATGAAGAAATTAGTTTTTTTTATATCTTTTTGGAGGATATTTATTATAGCAAAAAGTAAAAAAATATAACTTTTTTTCAAAATAGTCTGTCTTTTTTTGTTTATAGCGCAAAAAATAAAACCGCAGAGGTGATCAAATACCACCAAAAGCAAGCTCTATTTGTGGGGGGGGGGGAAAAAGGAATTTTGTTTTCTGTGCAATCAGTTCAAGCGATGCAGTGCCATATCACAAAAAATGGTCCGGTCAGGAAGGGGGTAAATTCTTCCGGGGCTGAAGTGGTTAATTTATATTTTAAGATAACAGTCTCCGATTACATTTTTAATGGTTTTAATAAAATGATTTCAAATGTTACAACTTTATTTCAGTATGCATTTATGTTGCAGAGACATGAATGGTTAGTCATTTCACTTATGACATTCACTTTTAGTATTGCTAGAGATTATAGAGAGAGTATGGATAGTATGATTCTATTGCATATATGTGATTGTATTAGCGGGCCACATTGTAAAATGTTATTTACATAATTGCAGAATTAAGGTGTTATCAATACAGGAGTGTATATTCTGTGAGGGATATGACCAGGGCTTGGGCTCTAGTGTTTGACATTAGTCCGTGTTTATGCCAAATGGGTTAATAATTAGCATAAAATAGTCTTTAAAATAGAGGCTGCCATGCGGCGTACAGCCATCACAGTCTACCGGAAGCGTCAATCTGGCAGAGATGGACCAGCGGTTGGGTGAGACGCAGCTTGTTAGCTTCCTGACTACTGGTATTTATTTGCTCACGACCATGATGTTATTTTACCTCAAAGCTTTTTTTATACTTTCTGGCATGTGGGACAATTATTTGAATTAAAAAGGTGGTTTTACATATTACACTATTGGATTTTTCCCCTTTCTTCCCCTGTAATAGATGTGCTGCTTGGCTTATAAAAATGTGGCCTGGAGATTGCCGTTGGTGGATTTACTAACCTCAGGGCTAAGCTCATTTTGCCGAACATGAGTGAGGCAAATTAATTTGGTAAACAGATTGAATAAATAATTAATGGGCACGGCGCCAAAAAATATACAAACGTGTACTCTACCTACCTGATGCTTCTCCTAAATTAGTAAGATTACTAATAGACAATATGACAAAACAATATAGGGCGCATCATTAGTGCAATATATTAAAAAATTAAATGTGAACCTATAGATTATACATGTATTAAAGTGCTCCAGTGCATGAACAATAAATATGCTATGGTTACAATAAAGTGAATCCAGGGCAACAAATCAAATGTCCTCAGATAATGAGAAGAAAAACACAAAAAAACTCTTCTTAGTAGATCCAATCACCACTTAATAAAGTGCACATGCTTTCTTATTCATGCTTCACCTGAAGTGGTATATCAAAGCGCTCATCAGATAGTAGTGGCCACAAAGTGACCCTCAGGCATGAAAAACCATGCATCTTCAAAAGGAGGGGGAAAGAAGAGACAGAGAGCCGACAATAAGCTGAGCGCCTGGAACCGCGCTCATATAAAAAAGGTACAGATCGGCTAATTTTTTTACATTAAACAGGCATAGGGACACATGTTAGTAAGGTACAGAGGAAATAGGAACACTTTATAGCAGATAAAGAGGAGCGGGGGGGGGGGGGGGGGGAGGACACAGGACACAGATAAAGGGAGAGCTGCAGACAGGAGAGCTGCGACTGACAGAATCACGCAAACAGTCCACGATATCAGGGGCTCAGCAGCCATGATTATCGTGGTCTGTTTGTAGGAGGGGGGGGGGGCATAGTCAAGCAGGATCAGCCAGATTTTTTAGGGTATACAGGGGGCCAAATGACACAGCACAAGCACTTTGCTGTATAACATGCTTTAAAAGGAAGAGAAACAGTTTTTTTTTTTTTTTTTATGGGCTAACAAAACGCTTTAAGATTATGTTGCTCAGCTCATGATAGTTTGTTGTGTTGAACCTAGGTGAAGAAACATTATTGACATATGTCAGTGACGGTTTAACAACTGTACTGATTGTTACCACAAAGCTTTGTACCTGGACTTTGTCCTGTTGTCCTGAACCAGAAACTTAAATGAAATTTTGTGACAATTCCATTTGCCTATGCTGTCTTTGTACACCATCAAACATGTTAATAGGTTCAAACCATGTAATTAAGCACCTTTTTTCACAAAAAAGGGGGGGGGGGGTGTTAATTTATCTAACAAATTGAAACCAAAAGTTCCAGCTAACAATTAAGCAGTTACAGCAAACCATTTTTTTTCCTTTTGGGGAAAAAAAGCTGATCATTGTAAATCACCCCTGTGAGTGGTAAATGGTTTGTCTCATCCTTGCCACCGATACATCTGCAGGACAGCTTCTTTTTGAAAAGCAACATAAAAAAGGAGAGGAATTTTGACTTGAGCCTCATTCACATAGGGCCCAAGGCCTGTATATTGTCTTTGGTTTACAGGTGCTGCGTGCAGGCAGCCCATTGTAGTCCATTAGGATGCAGCAGCTGCACATACACAGCCACTTCATTCTAATGTGACAGGTGTTTGAATGCGTAAACAGGCCTGATCAAAGACCATGTGCATTCAGGGCAGCTAACCCACACAACTGTCACATTAGTAGGAGCAACTGTGTTTGTGCATCTGAATAATAATATTAATAATAATAATAATAATAATAATAATAATAATAATAATAATAATAATAATAATAATATGTCAATGAGGACTTAGCTGAAAAATCCATATCTAGGCATACACAGGATGGATATCCATAGACCATGGGTTGTAGGCTGCTACTATCAAGTGATTGGACACTGGCAAACCTTTGCTGGGCATACCCCTACAAGCCTACCCCACTCCATAAAATCTGGCACAGTCTGATTGTAACCCGGGGGGGTGGAACAAGGTACTATAGTTGATTCAGAGCTAGCTCTATTGCTCTGAGCTACAGGATGTATGATGTATTGAGTGCAACAATGCCAAAGCTTTTGCGCACAACAAAAGTGAGCAGATCTACGTTGACAAGCATATTGCTGTAGCTATACCATCAGGTGAATAAGAGGAGGGCATTTCACTTAAGCAGAGGCTGCAAGGGTGAAGGTGCTTGGGCTTTCGGCTCTGGAAAGTATTATTCCAGTTATACATTCGAAAAAGTCTGACAAAAATAGGGTGGTGCTCCAATATAAGCGAAGCATCCTCTCTCTGAGCAGTTTAAGTGTTTTGCAGGCCACTGATAGAGTGAATGTTTACTGAGCTTTTGCAGTGGTTACCTTGCGCCAGGTTTCTGCTACTGCCATCAGTGAGGGTATTCCCTTGTGGAATGAAGAAATGAGGTAAGCTTGTCCCTGAAGGAAAACGCAGCAACCCAGGTGCCAATCCTGTAGCAAAGCTCTTGTTGCAAAAGGGTGGTAGGAAGTGCTTGGGTACCTTATAAGGAGCTCTTAGTGAAAGCGGTGGTAATTGTGTGACCTGGGGTGTGACGTAACACCTAGTCATCCACCTGAGAACAAGCTGTGGAATTTTTACCCCCAGGTTTGAAAAGTTACCATGCCAAAGCTTGCAAACACAATTCCTGGTTTTCTGACAGTTTTTACATAAAAAATACTATTCAAGAAACTTATAATAAATGAGACTACCATATTGGTCCAATGCAGGGTAAACCTGCCTTACCGGTCTATGATGCTGGTCCCTATTTAGGATCCAAGCTTCACCCATCACAATTGGCATACCCCCCCAGCGGGGTCTTCAGGGTTTGGGGTGGCCCACAGCTCAGGACCTGTAAAACATTCACTGGCTAACTACACACGTTGCACAAAGTGCCAAGATGAGCACTTAAGCAGGATCCAGTGCCTGAAGCAACATTTCAGGCTGTCCTTACAGCGTGGGGGCAAGGAACTGCTCCTAAGGTTTTACCTTGGGTTGCACCAATCTGGATGCATTGCTTTTATAAAGACAACAAGGAGTTGAAGAATCCAAAGAAAAATAGTAAACTAGGCATTAAAATTGGTTAATAAGTAAACAGTTGTACCTTGAGAGCTGGAGGTGACTTGGACACATCCCTTCCTTAATCCCCTTGCAACTAATGAACCCTAAAGTGACATGTGGCCAGTAATAGGTGGTCAGTGAGCTTGCATTCTGACTGCAGATTGTTTTTTTTTTGGGCAAACACACACACACACACACACACACACGTGGTGTCATAAAACAGTCACCTTTGTCTTAGTCACTGAGAATTAATAGGCATTTACATATATAATTTACTTTTATTTTTAACAAGCTACATTTATTATTCTTGTTGGCTACACAAAGCTAAAGTGGGATCCACCCTACTGGAACAGTAGTTGGTATAAAGCCATCTCATCATAAACAAATGCTGCCCTAAATCTTATACTGTAATCAAAGGGCATTTGAAATCATGGGTGTTTCTAGGCCAAACGCCAATCACTGGGCAGGTTTGTAAAAACATAACCTTTAAAATATAAATATACATCACTGTAGAAAAACTGGAGTGGCTTGATATGAACCTTCAAGACAACAGGCAACTACTGACACTCACAAAATATATGTCACAACACAAATTAAAACTGGAGTACCTGAAATTAGAGGGTAGTTCTGACCATGGAGTATTGTTTAACAGTCATCAAATTATGGGCTGGCCTTCATGGCCTGGTGAAAAACTAAAAATGGTGCCCTCATTTTACCATTTAAAAATCCACACACAATGCACAACTATACACAATAAAATAAATAATAGGGAAGAAAGACAGTCCCTGCTGAACCAGTTGAATTTCAATCAACCTAGGGTCAGCTTAAGGGTCCTTTCACACAGGCTTTCTGATCTGGTCTACCAGGCAGTATCCAATTAAATCCACCAACCTTGAGTCCTTACAAAAAATAAAAAAAATAAAAATAAATAAAACCACACACACACGAAAAAGGGCTGCATCCTCTTCCAGTTGTTCAGGACCTGAACGTGATGGATTGGAAGTAGCCTGATGGAAATGAACAAGTTGGTTTACATCCAGCATCCCATAGGTTTAACATGGGTCAGCAAACTTCAGCTGTCAAAATGTGGACAAAAACTAAATCAGCACAGATGTCACAAAAGTGACATCCATTCCATCCTGCAAGCAGGGGGATCTGTTCAAAACTAAAATATGGGAGTCATTTCAAAGGGGAAGTGCCAATATCCCCGTAACCTGCAACTAGACAACTCAAAGCTGTATATGGGACTTTGACATTCCAAAATGTAAAATCACAATAATTATTGAATACACAAGGTTTTAAAAAAAAAAAAAAAAGTGGATGTAAACCCTCACATATACACAGGGATGAAACTAATCTCCCTACACAAGTTTTACATGTATATCTGCTGTCTTCATCTATATACAGTATCTCACAAAAGTAAGTAAACCCCTCACATTTTTGTAAATATATTATATCTTTTCATGTGACAACGCTGAAGAAAGAAATGACACTTTGCTACAATGTAAACTAGTGAGTGTACAGCTTGTATATCCGTGTAAATTTGCTGTCCCCTCAAAAAAAAAAAAAAAAAAAAAAAACACACAGTCATTAAAGTCTAAACCGCAAGCAACAAAAGTGAGTACACCCCTAAGGGAAAATGTCCAAAATTGTGCCCAAAGTGTCAATGTTTTGTGTGGCCATCATTATTTTACAGCACTGTCTTAACCACTTGAGCCCCGGACCATTATGCTGCCTAAGGACCAGAGGTCTTTTTCCAATTTGGCACTGCGTCGCTTTAACTGCTAATTGCGCGGTTATGCAATGCTGTACCCAAACGAAATTTGCGTCCTTTTCTTCCCACAAATAGAGCTTTCTTTTGATGGTATTTGATCACTTCTGCAGTTTTTATTTTTTGCGCTATAAACGGAAAAAGACCGAAAATTTTGAAAAAAAATGATATTTTCTACTTTTTGTTATAAAAAAAATCCAATAAACTCAATTTTAGTCATACATTTAGGCCAAAATGTATTCGGCCACATGTCTTTGGTAAAAAAAATGTCAATAAGCGTATATTTATTGGTTTGCGCAAAAGTTATAGCGTCTACAAACTAGGGTACATTTTCTGGAATTTACACAGCTTTTAGTTTATGACTGCCTATGTCATTTCTTGAGGTGCTAAAATGGCAGGGCAGTACAAAACCCCCCCAAATGACCCCATTTTGGAAAGTAGACACCCCAAGGAAATTGCTGATAGGCATGTTGAACCCATTGAATATTTATTTTTTTTGTCCCAAGTGATTGAATAATGACAAAAAAAAAAAAAAAAAAAAATATTTACAAAAAGTTGTCACTAAATGATATATTGCTCACACAGGCCATGGGCCTATGTGGAATTGCACCCCAAAATATATTCAGCTACTTCTCCTGAGTACGGGGATACCACATGTGTGGGACTTTTTGGGAGCCTAGCCGCGTATGGGACCCCGAAAACCAATCACCGCCTTCAGGATTTCTAAGGGTGTAACTTTTTGATTTCACTCTTCACTGCCTATCACAGTTTCGGAGGCCATGGAATGCCCAGGTGGCACAACCCCCCCCCAAATGACCCCATTTTGGAAAGTAGACACCCCAAGCTATTTGCTGAGAGGCATATTGAGTCCATGGAATATTTTATATTTTGACACAAGTTGCGGGAAAGTGACACTTTTTTTTTTTTTTTTTTTTGCACAAAGTTGTCACTAAATGATATATTGCTCACACAGGCCATGGGCCTATGTGGAATTGCACCCCAAAATACATTTAGCTGCTTCTCCTGAGTATGGGGATACCACATGTGTGGGACTTTTTGGGAGCCTAGCCGCGTACGGGGCCCCGAAAACCAATCACCGCCTTCAGCGTTTTTAAGGGCGTGAATTTTTGATTTTACTCTTCACTGCCTAACACCGTTTCGGAGGCCATGGAATGCCCAGGTGGCACAAACCCCCCCCAAATGACCCCATTTTGGAAAGTAGACACCCCAAGCTATTTGCTGAGAGGCATGGTGAGTATTTTGCAGCTCTCATTTGTTTTTGAAAATGAAGAAAGACAAGAAAAAACTTTTTTTTTTTTTCTTTTTTCAAATTTCAAAACTTTGTGACAAAAAGTGAGGTCTGCAAAATACTCACTATACCTCTCAGCAAATAGCTTGGGGTGTCTACTTTCCAAAATGGGGTCATTTGGGGGGGTTTTGTGCCACCTGGGCATTCCATGGCCTCCGAAACTGTGATAGGCAGTGAAGAGTGAAATCAAAAATTCACGCCCCTTAGAAAGCCTGAAGGCGGTGCTTGGTTTTCGGGGTCCCGTACACGGCTAGGCTCCCAAAAAGTCTCACACATGTGGTATCCCCGTACTCAGGAGAAGCAGCAGAATGTATTTTGGGGTGTAATTTCACATATTCCCATGGCATGTTTGAGCAATATATCATTTAGTGACAACTTTGTGCAAAAAAAAAAAAAAAAAAAAAAAAATTTGTCTCTTTCCCGCAACTTGTGTCGCAATATAAAATATTCCATGGACTCGACATGCCTCTCAGCAAATAGCTTGGGGTGTCTACTTTCCAAAATGGGGTCATTTGGGGGGGTTTTGAACTGTCCTGGCATTTTATGCACAACATTTAGAAGCTTATGTCACACATCACCCACTCTTCTAACCACTTGAAGACAAAGCCCTTTCTGACACTTATTTTTTACATGAAAAAGTTTTTTTTTTTTTGCAAGAAAATTACTTTGAACCCCCAAACATTATATATTTTTTTAAAGCAAATGCCCTACAGATTAAAATGGTGGGTGTTTCATTTTTTTTTTTCACACAGTATTTGCGCAGCGATTTTTCAAACGCATTTTTTGGGGAAAAAACACACTTTTTTAAATTTTAATGCACTAAAACACACTATATTGCCCAAATGTTTGATGAAATAAAAAAGATGATCTTAGACCGAGTACATGGATACCAAACATGACATGCTTTACAATTGCGCACAAACGTGCAGTGGCAACAAAATAAATACATTTTTAAAAGCCTTTAAAAGCCTTTACAGGTTACCACTTTAGATCTACAGAGGAGGTCTACTGCAAAAATTACTGCCCTCGATCTGACCTTCGCGGCGATACCTCACATGCATGGTGCAATTGCTGTTTACGTTTGACGACAGACCGCCGCTTGCGTTCGCCTTAGCGCAAGAGCAGGGGGCGACAGGGGTGCTTTTTTTTTTTTTTTTTTTTTTTTCTTTATTATTTTTTTGCTTTTTTATCTTATTTTTAAACTGTTCCTTTCATTTTTTTTTTTTTTAATCATTTTTATTGTTATCTCGGGGAATGTAAATATCCCCTATGATAGCAATAGGTAGTGACAGGTACTCTTTTTTGAAAAAATTGGGGTCTATTAGACCCTAGATCTCTCCTCTGCCCTCAAAGCATCTGACCACACCAAGATCGGTGTGATAAAATGCTTCCCCAATTTCCCAATGGCGCTATTTACATCCGGCGAAATCTAAGTCATAAAATGCTCGTAGCTTCCGGTTTCTTAGGCCATAGAGATGTTTGGAGCCACTCTTGTCTCTGATCAGCTCTATGGTCAGCTGGCTGAATCACCGGCTGCATTCTCAGGTTCCCTGTTGAGACAGGAGAGCCAGAGAAAAACACGGAAGACGGTGGGGGGGGGGGGCATTCCCTCCCACGGCTTGTAAAGGCAGTCTAGAGGCTAATTAGCCGCTAGGATTGCTTTTACATGAAAGCCGACCGCTGGCTGAAAAGAATGATACCAAGATGATACCTAAACCTGCAGGCATCATTCTGGTATAACCACTCAAAGTTGTGAATGGCGTACCTGAAGACAAAAAAATGGTTAACAATAAAGCACAGTAAACAATAAAGTATAAATAATTACATACCTGAAAAACAAACATGATAAAACATAATAACAATAACAATAACAATAAAACACTGCAGAATAGAATACAGTAAAAAAAGAGCAGAACAATAGAGAGAGAGAATAGAGAGAGAGAGAACAATAAAACGACAACTATTTTTTTTTATTTTATATATATTTTTTTTTTTTTTACACTTTTTTTGTAACTAACTTTTATAACTGTAACCGGTTCCAGGTTCGGGTCTCTCAAAATGCGATGGCATCTTGGGAGACCCTGTGAAAGTGTGCCTAGTCTGTGCAATGCTGTACCCTACGCTAATACTCAACTAGTGTATGGTAGTGTTCAAAACATTCACCAATGCAAAGACCAGGATTGTCAGGACAGAAGGGACAATAATAGCGGGTGTCACGCCTATATCCGCGTTTGCTGCAGACACAACATCTTTTTGGGGGGGGTTCGTTGGGTAGGGGTACTCGGGAGCACATAAAAATGCCTCTCATGCAGCCGACTGCATTTCGTTGGGGGATGTGAATGGGGGAAGTACGGGCGCTGCAGAAGTGGTGGGTTCCCAATTAGGATTGGCGAATGCAGCAGGAAGGGCACTATGGGCACGACGGGCCTGTGTTTGTCTTTTTGGTGGCAGCGGGACACTACTTGTGCTTGTCACCTCACCAGCTTGAACTGCACTTATGGGACTCGCCACGTCACCAAGTGTTACTGCAGTGCTGGTTTGACTACGACCGGGGTGTACTAGGCCGCTGGTGCTTGCCAGTTCAATAAAAAGCTTCCAAAAAAACTGTTAGCGATCGCAGGGATCAGGCCTGACTCTGCGAACGCTGCAGTTATGCGTTTAGTGTTTTGTAAGTGACAGTGATCGATCGATACTGCACTTGGGTGGGCTGGACTGGGCCGGGCGGAGGGGCAAAACGCAGGTGCTAGCAGGTATCTGGGCTGATCCCGCTAACACTGCGTTTTTGGGAACCCTAAACTGCTGGGGACGCTAGTATAGATCTGATCTGATCGGATCAGATATTGATCCGTTCAGATACTATACCACTAAAGGAGGCGTATGCTGCGTGCGTGGGTGTTAGTGGTACTGGCGCTAACCTGACGCTGCCTGGGGCCGGTGCTTGCTAGTTCACCAAAATGCTACCAAAAAAACTGTTAGCGATCGCAGGGATCAGGCCTGACTCTGCGAACGCTGCAGTTATGCGTTTAGTGCCTTGTAAGTGTCAGTGATCGATCGATACTGCACTTGGGTGGGCTGGGCTGGGCCGGGCGGAGGGGCACAACGCAGGTGCTAGCAGGTATCTGGGCTGATCCCGCTAACACTGCGTTTTTGGGAACCCTAAACTGCTGGGGACGCTAGTATAGATCTGATCGGATCAGATATTGATCCGATCAGATACTATACCACTAAGGGAGGTGTACGGTGCGTGCGTGGGTGTTAGCGGTACTGGCGCTAACCTGACGCTGCCTGGTGCTTGCTTGCCAGTTCACCAAAATGCTACCAAAAAAACGGTTAGCGATCGCAGGGATCAGGTCTGACTCTGCGAACGCTGCAGTTATGCGTTTAGTGTTTTGTAAGTGACAGTGATCGATCGATACTGCACTTGGGTGGGCTGGGCGGAGGGGCAAAACGCAGGTGCTAGCGGGTATCTGGGCTGATCCCGCTAACACTGTGTTTTTGGGAACCCTAAACTGCTGGGGACGCTAGTATAGATCTGATCAGATCAGATATTGATCCGATCAGATACTATACCACTAAGGGAGGCGCATGCTGCGTGCGTGGGTGTTAGCGGTACTGGCGCTAATCTGACGCTGCCTGGGGCGACGCATATCACCGCCGGGCGATCAGGGGGCTAAACCTTTATTCGGTAATAAACGGCGGGTGCCCTGACACTATAAAAAATAAACGAACTAACCTGCGTCACCCGTAACGGTTATACGGTGATCAGTGGTGAAAGGGTTAACTAGGGGGCAATCAAGGGGTTAAAACATTTATTAGGTAGTATATGGGGGGTCCCTGTCACTATAAAACGCTGACGGCGAACCTAAATATTTACCTCACTAACTAGCGTCACCAGCGACACTAATACAGCGATCAGAAAAATGATCGCTTAGCAACACTGGTGACAGGGGGTGATCAAGGGGTTAAAACTTTATTAGGGGGGGTTAGGGGGGTATCCTAGACCTAAAGGGGGGTAATACTCACTGTCCCAACACTGTAACTGTCACAAACTGACACCATGCAGTAATCAGAAAAAAAAAAAAAAAAAAAAAAAAAAAACCTGCTGGTGTCAGTTTGTGACAGGGGGGGGGGGATCGGGGTGTTTTGTATGCCTGGCATGTTCTACTGTGTGTGTAGTGTGTTGTGCACTCACATTGATGTCTTCTCCCCTCGGCGCTGGAACGGAAAATACCGAGCCGAGGGGAGATGACATCATTTCCTTTGCTGCTGTTTAGCATACAGCAGCAAAGGAGTGTTCCCATTGGCCGGCGGCGATCGCGAGGGGGGGGCCACGAACGGATGGCCTCCCCCTCATCTCGGATCGCCGGGGAACAGAACGGGACCGCTTCGGGCACCGGGGGGGGGTCCGATCGGACCCCCCACCCGCGAGAGGCAAATCACGTACATGTACGTGATTTTGCCTGCCCGTGCCGCCTTGCCGACGTAAATCGGCGTTAGGCGGTCCTTAAGTGGTTAAACCTCTTGGGCATGGAGTTCACCAGAGCTTCACTCCTCCATGACAACATCACGGAGCTGGTGGATGTTAGAGACCTTGCTCTCATCCACCTTCCGTTTGATGATGCCCCACAGATGTTCAATAGGCTTTAAGTCTGGAGACATGCTTGGCCAGTCAATCAATCACCTTTACCCTCAGATTCTTTAGCAAGGTGTTTGGAGACTGGGTCACAGGGCAGTATTCCAACATAATGACCCCAAAGGGAGGGGATCATGCTCTGCTGCAGTATGTTGCAGTACATGTTGGAAATCACGATTCCCTCAATGAACTGTAGCTTTCCAATGCCAGCAGCACTCATGCAGCCCCAAACCATGACACTCCCACCAGCATGCTTGACTGTAGGCAAGGCACACTTGTCTTTGTACTCCTCACCTAGTTGCCACCACACAGGCTTGACGCCATCTGAACCAAATAAGTTTATCTTAGTCTCATCAGACCACAGGACATGGTTTCAGTAATCCATGTCCTTATTCTGCTTGTCTTAGGCAAAGTGTTTGTGGGCTTACTTGTGGATCACCTTTAGAAGAGGCTTCCTTCTGGGACGACAACCATGCAGACCAATTTGACGCAGCGTGTGGCGTATGGTCTGAGCACTGACAAGCTGACCCTCCTATCCCTTTAACCTCTGCAGCAATTCTGGCAGCACTCATACCTCCATTTACCAAAGACAAACCTCTGGATATGATGCTGAGCAAGTGCAGTCAGTCAACTTCTTTGGTTGACCATGTCAAGGCCTGTTCTGAGTGGAACCTGAGATGCCATGTTGAACTTCCAGTGACCAGTAAGAGAGAGTGAGAGCAATAACACCAAATTCAACCACTTCAGCCCCAGAAGATTTTACCCCCTTCCTGACCAGAGCACTTTTTACAATTTGGCACTGCGTCGTTTTAACTGACAATTGCGGTCGTTCGATGCTGTACCCAAACAAAATCTGTGTCCTTTTTTTCCCCACAAATAGCGCTTTCTTTTGGCGGCATTTGATTTTTTTTTTTTTTTTTGCTATAATAAATAGCCCCAATTTAAAAAAAAAAAAAAAAAAAAAAAACGATTTCTTCATCAGTTTAGGGCAATATATATTCTATTCTTCTACATATTTTTGGTAAAAAAAAAAAAAATAATTGGCAATAAGCGTTTATTGATTGGTTTGCGCAAAAGTTATACCATCTTGAAAACTATGGGAAAGATTTATGGCATTTTTATTATTTTAATTTTTTTTTTTACTAGTAATGGCGGTGATCTGCAATTTTTAGCGGTACTGCGATATTGCGGACAGGCAGATCGGAGACTTTTGACACTTTTTTAGGACCATTGGCATTTATACAGTGATCAGTGCTAAAAAAATTGCACTGATTACTATGTAAAGGTCACTGGCAGGGAAGGGGTTAATAGGGGGTGATCAAGGGGTTAATTGTGTGTTCCCTGACTGTGTTCTAACTGTGTGGGGATAGGATTGACTAGGAGAGGACCCATATAGTTTTTTCCAACTTAGTATTTCACCCAGGAGAGCCATTGTGCCACAGTATATCTACGTGACACGGTTGGCAAGTGGTTAACACACCTGCTCCCCATTCACACCGAGACCTTGTAACACTAACAAGTCACATGACATTGGGGAGGGAAAATGGATAATTGTGCCCAATTTGGACATTTTCACTTTTGTTGCCAGAGGTTTAGACATTAATGGCTGTGTGTTGAGTTTTTTTGAGGGGGACAGCAAATTTACACTGTTATACAAGCTGTACACTCACTACCTTACATTGTAGCAAAGTGTCATTTCTTCAGTGTTGTCACATGAAAAGATATAATAAAATATTTACAAAAACGTGAGGAGTGTACTTACTTTTGTGAGATACTGTATATCCTTTTGAAAGTGCTCTTCCTGTTAGGAAATTTTTTCTTCCTGGTTAACACTGCAGAGAAGCCTGGGCAGACAGCCAAGACAGCTGATTGGAGGAAAGGCGCACACACCCCCTTCTCCTCATAGGCAGGAAGAAAGGAATGTATAGATCTCTGCTCTTAGGCCCCTTTCAGACCTACGGATCAGTTTTTACTCCTCCGCTTGCTCAGCGGGGATCGCTCCGTTGATCCCCGCTGAGCCAGCGGATGACAAGTCCGCCTCTGCACTCTGTGCAGGGACGGACCTGTCAGAGGGGGGGGGGGGTCGGATAATGCCTGTCAGTTTTCATCCGATCCGATAGACGGATGGAAAATAGGGTTTGCATCCGTCTAGATTTTGCGGAGCGGATCAGGGCAGATCGGATGTCAGTGGACATGTCACCGCTGACATCCGACGCGCCATAGAGGTGCACGGAGCACCCATTCAGATCCACCTGAAAAAACTGACAGGCGGATCTGAATGGTCTACACATGTGAAAGGGGCCCAACACACACTTCTATCTCAATGTGTAAGAAGTTATCAGGCTGATAACAGAGATATAGAGAAAAAGACAGCTACAGGATTTAGTTCTTTGGAAAGTGATAAGAAAACACTACAGAAATGTACCCAGCTCAAATTCCATGAATCAGGTTTACATCCACTTTAGGAACAGTATATATAAAAAAAAAAATTTAAAAAATTAAAAAAACGGTCTAAACATCTAATCCTGTCACTTCAGAATACATTTCTATTGGTTAAAACTTATAAAAGTCCCATAGAGAGACACTGTCAAATTTTTTTTTCGGCTGCATGTGTTCGCCAAGTGTAAACATATTTTTACAGGAAATTCCCAAAAAAAAAAAAATCTACATTTTTAAGCAAGTTTATGATTTTGTGTTGGGCCTCATTGTTGGACACCTCTGCGCCAAGGCAAGTTTGTTCCACTATATTTATTTACAATTCATGCAGCGCTTTACATATATAGGATTGGATATTCACAGCAGTCCCTGCTCTCAAGGAGCTTACAATCTAAGGTCCCCAACTCACATTCATACACATAGTAGGGCCAGTCTAGACAGGAGCTAATTAACCTACCAGCATGCCTTTAGAATGTGGGAGGAATCCAGAGTAAATCCATGCAGGCACAGGGAGAACATGCAAACTCCACACACACACACCTAACATTCATAGTAAAATATTATAATAAAGAAAATAATACTTTAAAAGATAATGTTGTGTCACACTGTGTCCATCTGCAGCCTCATCAGTGACAATGTAGCCTCACTGTGCCCATTTGCAGCCTCATCAGTGCCAACAATGCAGTCTCACTGAGGCCATCAATGCAGCCTCATCAGTGCCTTGTTTACACACAGCGGGTGTGTCATGCAGATTAACTGTTCGGTGGCCATCCACTGTAACAAAGCCTCGCCTCCTCGCCTGTGATAGATGGTCAACGGAACACTGATACAATGCTGGGAAATTGAAACAGTGTTCTGTCTACCATGGATGAGGAGGCAGGGCTTTGTTACAGTGGACGGCCACCGAACAGTTAAGACTGCAGCTGCATGACACAGCGGGAGACACCCGCTGTTTGTGATTACACAAACGGAGGGAGAGGAGGCAGTGGCGTAACTAGAACCCTCGGGGCCCCGATGCAAGAAACCATGAAGGGCCCCCCTGACCGGGCCCTTTCCTCCGAGCCCCTGAATAGGGGGTGGCAGCGGTGGCCATGGATAGATTCATGCAATGCATGAGAGGGGGCGGCACCCTTAATGCACGGGCCGCCACTGCATCTAAACACACACTGTGTGTGTGTGTGTGTATATATACACACACACACACACACACACACAGCCTTTTCAAAAACAGCAGTGCTTTACCTTACCTCTTCCTGCCAGGTACTGCACTGTAGGGGGAGACAAAGAGCACAGCACACACTGCTTTCACTTTAGATCAGTGTGACAGTCTCAGCCGCCCTGCTCCTATAGATATACAGGGGGGTCCTCAAGGGTCCCCTGCAGCATGGGGCCCGGTCGCCATGGTGACCTCAGTGACCCCTATATTTCCGCCATTGAGAGAAGGACTCTGCATTTAGATCAGCCCTGGGCACAGCTGCAGCCGCAGCTCAAAGCGGCCTCAGGGCAGGCGGCCTACCGTGAAATTTCTCGGTATCCCGGTAGGCCAGTCCAGCCCTGCTTCAGGCCGAGTGGCAGTGCAGGCTCAGCCAGGAGATCGTGCCGCACTTGCAGGTGTCCGTGCGCACGACGTCAAGTGCGGAAGTATCCCGCGAGTGGCGGTAGACTTGAGAGGTCGGCAGCTGGGACTACAGCCAAATGTCCCTATACTGTGTGTGTCTACTCCGAACCTTCTCCTCTCCAGTAAGGAGGCATAAGGAACACAAGGGAAGACCAACAGGGCAACTTTGTAGGTATAACTTTCTATTCAGAACCACAGTTCTTTTTAGTGGCAAACAAATCCCACTCAGGATCGCCTGCACTCAGCCCCTCCACAGTGATGGCCCCCCCCCCCCGCACTCAGCCCCTCCACAGTGATGGTCCCACTCCTCCCCGCATTCATCCCCTCCACAGTGACGGTCCCACCCCCCGCACTCAGCCCCTCTACAGTGATGGTCCCCCCTCCTCTCCGCCCCTCCACAGTGATGGTCTCCCCCCGCAGTGATGGTCTCTCCCCCCCGCACTCAGCCCGCCCCCACAGTGATGGCCCCCCCCACACTCAGCCCCCCCCCCCCCGCACTCAGCCCCTTCACAGTGATGGTCTCCCCCCCCCCCCCACACACACACACACACACACACACACACACACACACACTCAGCCTCTCCACAGTGATGGTCTCTTCCCCCCCCCCCCCCACTCAGCCCCCCCCCCACTCAGCCCCGAGGCCTTATACTCAAAGACAGGCTACTTGCATACTTGCACAAATAACGAACACAGCATTTTTATAGATTCTACATGGTTCACAGGTCATTTTCTTTCCATACGTGCAGGTGATCAAAAAACAACGTTCATTTGCTCCAAGTCTGTTGTGTATTCTTGTACCCATGGAGACCAGTTGTCCAGTGACCTGCCCTCCATTACTGTTTGCATTTTCCATGGAGTTAAATGCTGAGTAAAAGGCTCCCATGAGTAGGGAAAATGCATCTGTTAAAAAAAAAAAAATCTGTCTTTTGCCAACGTGCAAGGGATACTGTAACGGAGAACAGGGTAGATCAAAAGCTGCTTGGGTAGAGAGGTTTCCATGCAGAGATAACACATTCTGTACAGAGGGTTTCCTTGCCAACCAGCAGTAAATCTGAGCTTAAAAATCAAAAGCGGGCAGTGCTTTTCCCACACTATCCTGGTAATAAACACCGCAAGAATAACCCACTACATGTGCAAACTGTCATTCTGTGGTATAGATTTACCTTTTAAGTGCTGTAACACATTTAGGCCATTTTTTCTACAGCATCTAGGGGCATCTTTTTTCCTGCCTCTAAATGCCCCTGCAGGTTAACCTATGTGTTCATGCATACACAGGTGTTTAAGGGGGCGTGGCCTGGCGAGCGACCGAGATGGCTGCACACTAACCGAGCTCCGTGATAAGACACAGCCGACAGCTTCGTACCTTGCCCGCTTGGACCGGGAGATGGGCAGACTGATGCACCAGACTTCCCACGCCAAAACACGCCGATCGGCAGCTTCGTCCTCCTCAACTAGAAGCATTTCTGAGCTTCTGAAAGCCACAACCACTGCCACGTGGCGGGACACAAGATGGCGCGGTCACTGCAGGAGGAGGACTTCAGTGAAGGCATCGCAGTCCGCCATGGAAGGCTCAGGTAGGAGCAGAACGCGCTCCAATAAACCTCTCACATACGCAGATATGTCTGGCTTTGCTGCAGACATAAAAGCGACATTCTCTGCAGCTATCAGACTTAAAATCGAATCTTCTAGTGCTGTCAGACAAAATGGAAGCAGTGGAAGAACAGGGAAAACAAAGAGACAAAGCGCTGCTCAGTCTAGACAGGATAGCTGATAGACATGTTTCACAATTTATTGAAATGAATCGCCATCTTGAGGATCTTGATAACTGCGGTCGCAGAAACAATATCAGGGTGAGGGGGATCCCTGAAACCGTGGACAACGATCAAATAATGCCCACTCTCAGGAGAGTGTTTAACAGTCTGCTAGAAAGACAAGAGGATTCTGAAATAGAATTCGTCAGAGCACACAGAGCGCTTAGAGCCAGAGGTCCGGATACTGCTCCCCCAAGAGACAATTTGCTGCTTGCAAAGTTTCCCTCTCAAGGAAGATATTATGAGAAGAGCAAGAAGAAATGATCACATCATTTTCAACGGGGCACACATTATGCTATATCACGATCTCTCACAGATCACATTAAAGAACAGAAGGGCACTACGCCCCCTCCTGGACAAACTCAGAGAGAAAGATATCAGATACACGTGGCGCTTTCCGTTCGCCTTAGTAGTGACAGTCGCAGGAAAACAGCTAGTGCTTCGCACACCAGAGGAACTACCGGATTTCTGTTTAGCATTGGATATGTAATGGTTCTGCCGGAATGGTATCAGGAGTTTGCCCTACCTCCTCACACTAAAAACCCACATGGCTCTCCCTTCTCTACTCCTGACAAACAGCAACAGAGCAAAAGAATGAAACAAGGACGTGGTGGAGGAACAGCGCGGGGGACCCCAGTCTCACGTCCAACACCCTCCAGATCCCACATATCTGATTGATTAAGTGAACACAAAGGTCGTCATGCTGAGACCCTTCCCCATGGACTCACAGGATGTGGAATAAGTTTAAAGTTGACAATCTTCAACACCTTTTTCTGATTTGGCTAAGTTTTAATACGCGTTGAGTAGTTGCTGCTACATTTTTGAAGGAGGCACGAGAACACTCTGCTAAGTTGGGTTTGTTCACTTTATGTTGATTCCCTGCCCATTAGGCTGGATGGGCCCTGGCTGACTACTCAGCAACCACACAGGTGTTTAAAGGCGATTAGGTGCTTCTAGAGGCAAGAAAAAAAAAAAAAACCTACAGCCACTGCATCCAGTAGCAGCAGAGTTTTGGCTCCTAAACACTTTTACACAAGTTTACAAGCATCAAGTGTTTTTTCTTCCAAAATGCCACTGCCAGGAGGAAGAGAGTTTAGGAGTGTTAGCAAAATGTCCAGCGTACATGAGGCCTTATTATGAACCCTAACAAACACAAGCCACAATTTAAAGGGTACTTCTGCCAAGTATTCCAAAATGTGTACACAGATTTCAATGCTACATTTCAATATGAATTTTTAATATGAGAACAACCTAAAAGTCTGCAGTACAGGTAGTCCCCGGGTTGCAAACAAGATTGTAGGCTTGTTCTTAAAGAGGAAATAAACTGGTTTTTTTTTTTCACTTTTTTTCCTTCCTTGCAAAGTAAAGGCATAATGTGCTAGTATGCATCACATACTAGCACATCATGTGAAACTTACCTGCAAGCGAATCCCACCTCGTCCGCGCTGGAGGCCGCATCCATCTTAGCCAGTCTTCCTTCCGGGGCCGCGGACTCCGGCTGGGAGACTGGCCAGAACCACGTGACGTCAATCCCGCGCTTGCGTGCAGGAGCCGCCAGTTACGGCACACGCACCCTTTCAAGGGGTAGCTTTCCCCTCACTTCCTGTTTCTCCCTCCATATACTGCCTGTATATACAAACAGTTAAAAGTATTAGAAAGCCATACAGCTCGCTTTTTAACTGCTTACAGACCCGCCCGCCGTTATTTTACGTTGTTATTTTGAAGAGGAATAGCTAGCTGCCATAACCCCCGTATCCTCTTCTTCAGCGGGCGGTCCGCTTTCAGATAAAAGTGGTTTCTGCAGCAGATTCGCCACAAGATCACTTTTATCGGTGGCAGGAGAGGGGCGATCAGGTTCTTCTAACTGTTAGGCATGGAGGACAAGTGAGGGGAAAGATGGCCCGGATGATCAGAGCGCAACGCAGGGAACACAGCGATAAATGCTTTCATTTCAATTGCTGTGTTCCCTGCCGCTCGCTGTCAGATAAAGTCCCGGGACCAGAAGGAGGGGCTGTGATGGACAGATCACCCGTCGAATCCCGGGATGGGTGAGCTGTTAATCAAAGTTCCTCAGCCAGGGCTGTATATGACGTTGAGCGGCGGGAACACAGCAATTGAAATGAAAGCAGTTATCGCGGTGTTCCCTGCGTTGCGCTCGAGGGAGGGAGAGAGGGAGAGAGGGAGAGAGGGAGAGAGGGAGAGAGGGAGAGAGGGAGAGAGGGAGAGAGGGAGAGAGGGAGAGAGGGAGAGAGGGAGAGAGGGGGAGAGGGGGAGAGGGGGAGAGGGGGAGAGAGGGGGAGAGGGGGAGAGGGGGAGAGATTTTTCTTCTATAGAATAAATTACACACATTAAGATTTTAGAGAGATGGGTCTCTCTAACTCTACCTACACACACAGTTGTGCTCATAAGTTTACATACCCTGGCAGAATTAATGATTTCTTGGCCATTTTTCAGAGAATATGAATGATAACAAAAACACTTTTTCACTAATGGTTAGTGTTTGGCTGAAGCCATTTATTATCAACTGTGTTTACTCTTTTTAAATCATAATCACAACATAAACTACCCAAATGACCCTGACCAAAAGTTTACATACCCTGGTGATTTTGGCCTGATAACATGCACACAAGTTGACACAAAGGGGTTTGAATGGCTATTAAAAAGGTAACCACCCTCACCTGTGATCCGTTTGCTTGTAGAGTGTGTGTGTGTGTGTGTGTGTGTGTGTGTGTGTGTGTGTGTGTGTGTAAAAAGGTCAATGAGTTTCTGGACTCCTGACAGACCCTTGCATCTTTCATCCAGTGCTGCACCGACGATTCTGAGTCATGGGAAAGCAAAAAAAAGTTGTCAAAGGATCTGCGGGAAAAAGTAGTTGAACTGTATAAAACAGGAAAGGGATATACAAAGATATGCAAGGAATTGAGAATGCCAATCAGCAGTGTTCAAACTCTAATCAAGAAGTGGAAAATGAGGTGTTCTGTTGAAACCAAATCATGGTCAGGTAGACCAACTAGAATTTCAGCCATAACTGCCAGGAAGAGAGAGACACACACACACACACACACACACACACACACACACACACACACAACTTCAGGTGAAATACAGGACTCTCTGAAAACATGTGGTGTGGCTGTTTCAAGATGCACAATAAGGAGGCACTTGAAGAAAGATGGGCTGCATGGTCTGGTCGCCAGACGAAAGCCATTACTACGCAAATGCCACAAAGTATCCCGCTTACAATACACCAAACAGCACAGAGACAAGCATCAAACCTGGCACAAAGTCATTTGGAGTGATGAGACCAAAAATTTGCTTTTTGGCCACAACCATAAATGCTTCATTTGGAGAAGAGTCAACAAGGCCTATGATGAAAAGGTACACCATTCCTACTGTGAAACACGGAGGTGGATCGCTGATGTTTTGGGGATGTGTGGGCTACAAAAGGCACAGGAAATTTGGTCAAAATTGATGGCAAGATGAATGCAGTATGTTATCAAAAAATACTGGAGGAACATTTGCATTCATTAGCCAGGAAGCTGCACATGGGACGTACTTGGACATTCCAACATGACGACAATGATCCAAAACTCAAGGCCAAGTCGACCTGTCATAGGCTACAGCAGAATAAAGTGAAGGTTCTGGAGTGGCCATCTCCAGTAGTGTATTTAGGTTTTGTGCTTTCCTAGGCCTGACTAAACTCGTGTACCCCCTAATTTAAATATGACCCACCACTTCCTGTCAAGGCCACACCCCTTGCTGTTTAAGACCTGCCCTTAAATTTTCGAGTGGGGACACTAGTTCTGAGGGCCAATGGCTTCCCCTTATTTGCACAGATTTCCTCTAACTTCCCGTTTGGATATGGAGCAGGAAGTGAAGGGACAGGGATGGTAAAAAACAACCTGACAGGGGCCATAACCCTCCCTTACTCTATCCAAAATGAAAAAATAAAAAAAGTGTTGCCTATAGTTCTATTTTAAGCACACATTTTCTGATAATTTTATGGAGAGGTCTAAGAAGATATAACTATGCCAATGGTGCAGCAGAAAACCTAGCACCGTGAGGAAGGTTTGTGGTCCAGGGTGATAGGACAGTCAAAATTAGAAGCGGTCCCCCAGCCCCCCCCCCCAGTTGCGGAATACCGGCCGCCTGCATACCGGAAGCAGTGTGGCTCCTTTATGGGGGCGCTAGACCAATTCGCCTCTCAGCCCAGTCCACCCCATAAGACTGGTGCTAAACTAACAGTGTAGCGCAAGCCGGTGGGGACCCTTTCCATGCTGCCCCCACTACAAAGTGCTGCCCTAGGCCTGGGCCTTGTCGGCCTAGGCCAGGATACAGCGTTGGCCATCTCAGTCTCCTTATGTCAATATCATTGAGCCACTGGGGAGATCTCAAACGTGCAGTTCATGCAAGACATTTCAAGAATTTACAGGAACTGGAGGCTTTTTTCCAAGAGGAATGGGCAACTTTACCATCTGAGAAGATAAAGAGCCTCATCCACAAATACTTCAAGCTGTCATTGATCTTAAAAGGAGGGCAATGCACGATATTAAGAACTGGGTAAACTTTTGGTCAGGATCATTTGGGTATTTGGTAAAAAACACAGTTGATTGATAATACATGGCTTCAGCCAAACACTAACCATGAGTGAAAAATGTTTGTGTTATTCATATTCTCTGAAAAATGTCCAAGAAATTTTAGGGGGACCACGTCAACGACCACGCCTCCTTATGCCGTCACAGTCCCAGCATGCCCAGGGACTGTGACGGCATAAGGGGGTGGGGT
The DNA here is from genome assembly GCF_042186555.1 of Aquarana catesbeiana. NCBI lineage: Eukaryota > Metazoa > Chordata > Amphibia > Anura > Ranidae > Aquarana > Aquarana catesbeiana. The sequence goes on from NC_133328.1 coordinate 296,472,887, forward strand.
CTCTGCCTATATAAGTCACAGCGGAGCGCTCCGAGAGCAGTCCAGCCGGAGAGACCGTCGTGTCAACATCTGGAGAAGAGAAGAGGGAAGAAGCCAAGAAGCCAGAAGTCCGGGCCTCCGCTGGCAAAAGAGCGGCATGAAGACAGCGGAGGAGCCAGCAGAAGAACTGGAACACCGGGAGAAGAGGCCAGAGAGAGCGGAGAAAAACCAACCGGACGCCGGGAGAAGAGGAACCGGAGGGACCCCTGAAGTCGGAAGAAGACCCCCGAAGCCGGAAGAAGACCCCCTCCCCCGGAGCGGTCTAATAAAAAAAATTACTTCAAAAACTTGTGTAGTGTGTTTTTATTATTGACACTTTTTCCCCTAGGTAAATGGGTAGGGGTACCATGTAGTAGGGTGGGGGGCCGAGATCTGGGGGCCCTCTTATTATAGGGGGCTCCCAGATTCCGATAAGCCCCCCGCCCGCAGACCCCGACAACCAACGGCCAGGGTTGTCGGTAAGAGACCCTTGTCCTCATCAACATGGGGACAAGGTGCTTTGGGGAGGGGGGGCCCCGCAGGGCGCTCCCCCCATCCCAAAGCACCCACCCCCCCCATGTTGAGGGCATGCGGCCTGGTACGGTTCAGGAGGGGGGGGGGCGCTCGCTCGTCCCCACCCCCTTTCCTGACCGACCGGGCTGCGTGCTCGGATCAGGGTCTGGTATGGATTCTAGGGGCAACCCCACGCCGTTTTTTCGGCGTAGGGGGTTCCCTTTAAAATCCATACCAGACCTAAGGACCTGGTATGCCCCAAGCTCACCGCAATAGGAAAATTTGTTTTTCCTATTGCAGCGAGCACGAGATGCAATACCCTGCCCTTGCGTCGCATCTGGCCCTTCGGACCAGCATACAGACGGACGGGCTTTCCGTCGGACCAGCATACAGACGAACGGGCTTTCCGTCGGGAACTGAGTCTGACGGAAAGATTTAAAACATGTTTCAAATCTAGGTCCGGCAGACTTTTGGGGAAAAAAAGTCCGCCGAAGCCTACACACGATCGGATTGTCCGGCGGACTCTTGTCCGCCGGACCAAGTATGCCGGAAAGTCCGCTCGTGTGTACGCAGCATAAGTCTTCACAAGGTTGTCACACACTGTTGCTGGTATGTTGGCCCATTCCTCCATGCAGATCTCTTCTAGAGCAGTGATGTTTTAGGGCTGTCGGTGGGCAACACGGACTTTCAACTCCCTCCAAAGGTTTTCTATGGGGTTGAGATCTGGAGACTGGCTAGGCCACTCCAGGACCTTGAAATGCTTCTTACGAAGCCACTCCTTCGTTGACTGGGCGGTGTGTTTGGGATGATTGTCATGCTGAAAGACCCAGCCACGTTTCATCTTCAATGCCCTTGCTTAAGGGAGGTGGTTTGCACTCAAAATCTCACGATACATGGCCCCATTCATTCTTTCATGTACACGGATCAGTCACAGAGAAAGAGCCCCAAAGCATGATGTTGCCACCCCCATGCTTCACAGTAGGTATGGTGTTCTTTGGTTGCAACTCAGCATTCCCTCTTCTCCAAACACGAGGAATTGTGTTTCTACCAAACAGTTCTACTTTGGTTTCATCTGACCATATGACATTCTCCCAATCCTCTTCTGGATCATCCAAATGTTCTCTAGCAAACCTCAGACGGGCCCGGACATGTACTGGCTTAAGCAGGGGGACACGTCTGGCACTGCAGGATCTGAGTCACTGGCGGTGTAGTGCGTTACTGACGGTAGCCTTTGTTACATTGGTCCCAGCTCTCTGCAGGTCATTCACTAGGTCCCCCATGTGGTTCGGGGATTTTTGCTCACCGTTCTTGTGATCATTTTGACCCCACAGGGTGAGATCTTGCATGGAGCCCCAGATCGAGGGAGATTATCAGTGGTCTTGTATGTCTTCCATTTTCTAATTATTGCTCCCACAGTTGATTTCTTTTATACTGATAAGTTCAAACAGGTGCCATTAATACAGGTAATGAGTGGAGGACAGAGGAGCCTCTTAAAGAAGATACAGGTCTGCGAGAGCCAGAAATCTTGCTTGTTTGTAGGTGACCAAATACTTATTTTCCATCATAATTTGCAAATAAATTCTTTCAAAAATCAGACAATGTAATTGTCTGGATTTGTTTCCACATTTTGTCTCTCATAGTTGAGGTATACCTATGATGACAATTACGGGCCTCTCTCATCTTTTTAAGTGGGAGAACTTGCACAATTGGTGGCTGACTAAATACTTTTTTGCCCCACTGTATATACACACAAGTTAGCCTTTAGATCACTAAGAGGTGCGTGCCCGGCGGTCGCGATGATGGAGATCTGTCAATGTAGGGATGCTAGACACCCAACCTTGTGTACATACAGCCACTACAGGAAGAATTTGAAACTAGCTTCCATGCATGCCACCAAATACACAAGCGAGATAGAGAGAGATACATTTATTTTCAGACCCCCTTAAAATTTTTCACTCTGTTATATTGCAGCCATTTGCTAAAATCATTTAAGTTCATTTTTTTTTCCTCATTAATGTACACACAGCACCCCATATTGACAGAAAAACACAGTTGTTGACATTTTTGCAGATTTATTAAAAAAGAAAAAAACTGAAATATATCACATGGTCCTATGTATTCAGGCCCTTTGCTCAGTATCTAGTAGAAGCACCCTTTTGATCTAATACAGCCATGAGTCTTTTTGGGAAAGATGCAACAAGTTTTTCACACCTGGATTTGGGGATTCTCTGCCATTCCTCCTTGCAGATCCTCTCCAGTTCTGGCAGGTTGGATGGTAAACATTGGTGGACAGCCATTTTTTGGTCTCTCCAGAGATGCTCAATTTGGTTTAAGTCAGTGCTCTGGCTGGGCCATTCAAGAACAGTCAGAGTTGTTGTGAAGCCACTCCTTCGTTATTTTAGCTGTGTGCTTAGGGTCATTGTCTTGCTGGAAGGTAAACCTTCGGCCCAGCCTGAGGTCCTGAGCACTCTGGAGAAGGTTTTCGTCTAGGATATCATCTTTCCCTCGATTGCAACCAGTCGTCCTGTTCCTGCAGCTGCCACCACCATGCTTCACTGTTGGGACTGTATTGGACAGGTGATGAGCAGTGCCTGGTTTTCTCCACACATACCGCTTAGAATTAAGGCCAAAAAGTTCTATCTTGGTCTCATCAGACCAAAGAATCTTATTTCTCACCATCTTGGAGTCCTTCGGGTGTTTTTTAGCAAACTCCATGCGGGCTTTCATGTGTCTTTCACTGAGGAGAGGATTCTGTCTGGCCACTCTGCCATAAAGCCCCGACTGGTGGAGGGCTGCGGTGATGGTTGACTTTCTACAACTTTCTCCCATCTTCCGACTGCATCTCTGGAGCTCAGCCACAGTGATCTTTGGGTTCTTCTTTACCTCTCTCACCAAGGCTCTTCTCCTCCAATAGCTCAGTTTGGCTTGGCTCTAGGATGGGTTCTGGTCGTCTCAAACGTCTTCCATTTAAGGATTATGGAGGCCACTGTACTATTAGGAACCTTAAGAGCAGCAGACATTTTTTGGGTAACCTTGGCCAGATCTGTGCCTTGCCACAATTCTGTCTCCGAGTTCTTTAGGCAGTTCCTTTGACCTCATGATTCTCATTTGCTTTGACATGCACCGAGAGCTGTAAGGTCTTATATAGACAGGTGCGTGGCTTTCCTAATCAAGTCCAATCAGTATAATCAAACACAGCTGGACTCAAATGAAGGTGTAGAACCATCTCTCTCAAGGATGATCAGAAGAAATGGACAGTACCTGAGTTAAATATATGAGTGTCACAGCAAAGGGTCTGAATACTTAGGACCATGTGATATTTCAGTTTTTCTTTTATAATAAATCTACAAAAATGTCAACAATTCTGTGTTTTTCTGTCAAAGTGGGGTGCTGTGTGTACATTAATGAGGGAAAAAAAAAAAATGAACATAAGAGCCCTTGCACACTGGGGCGGTTTGCAGGCGCTATTGCGCTAATAACAGCGCCTGCAAACCGCCCCGAAAGTGCCGCTGCTTTCATTCCAGTGTGCAAGCCCCGAGGGCTTGCACACTGGAGCGATGCGCTGGCAGGACGGTAAAAAAAGTCCTGCTAGCAGCATCTTCGGAGCGGTGAAGGAGCGGTGTGTATACCGCTCCCTTACCGCTCCTGCCCATTGAAATCAATGGGACGGCGCGGCTATACCGCCGGCAAAGCGCCTCTGCAGAGGCGCTTTGCGGTGGTATTTAACCCTTTCTCGGCCGCTAGCGGGGGGTAAAACCGCCCCGCTAGGGGCCGCATACCGACGGTAAAACGCTGCTAATAATAGCGGCGTTTTACCGCCGATGCCGCCCCCCGCCCCAGTGTGCAAGGGCTCTAAATGATTTTAGCAAATGGCTGCAATATAACAAAGAATGAAAAATTTAAGGGGGTCTGAATACTTTCCGTCCCGTGTGTGTGTGTATGTGTGTATGTGTGTATATGTGTGTAATATATATATATATATATATATATATATATATATATATATATATATATATATATATATATATATATATATATATATATATATATATATATATATATATATATATATATATATATATATATAATAATGAAGGGGAAGAAGGAGCTGGTTTACCTGTCAAAGGATTTGTATTTTTATCAATCCAAGCCTGAGATTTACACAGCTCTGCCCCAAAAATAAAAAGGACTGGGGGCACAAATAATTTGGGGCTACATTTCTGCAAATTGGAGTAGGTGATTTGGATAAAACGGATGCCATCTGTGATAACAAAATGTATTGTTCCATATATTAATATGGGACTTAAGCCAATGTGACCTTATATCATGCCACTTTATGTACAGGATAATGTTGAAAGTATACTATATCCCCACAATTTCACAGTAATTAAATAGAACACATTTTTTCAGCACGTTGGGGGTGCCCTTGACTGTTTTCCCGCACAGATATTACCCTAGCACAGGGCTTGACAAATTTGCTTGGAATCTAGGAGCCAGCTAAAAAAGTTAGGAGCCAAGTTTTTTTTTTAAACGACCGACAAAGCTTTATTTTCAATATAAAAAATAACTAATCTTAAATTTACACAGAAAGACCGCCCCGCTAGAGGCCCGAATAGCGTCACTAAAACGACGGTAAAGCAGCGCTAAAAATAGCGCTGCTTTACCGCCGACGCCCCCCCGCGGCTCGGAGTGAAAGGGCTCTAAGGGTCCGATCAGGTCCGCCTGAAAAACAGACAGGCGAACCTGATCAGACAGCCCGTGTGAAAGGGGCCAAGCAGGGAGATAACAAATAAATTCATTTTAATTAGGAAAAAAATAAACGTTTTTTATATAAATAAATGAACAAAAATAAAAGCTATAAAAAAAAAAAAAAAAAAAAAAAAGCTATCCCCACATTCACTTCATTCTCTTCTCCACTTTGGGAAAGAGATGGGCAGGCAGTGAAAACAGGCAGGTATTTCGTATTAGCATTGCATTAGCATTGCTGGTTGTAATACCAATGGCTACCACAAGATGGCGCCAGATTCCAGAAGTACTCCAGAAGGACCGAAGAAGGCCGCAAAGCCCCGGCCTCAATTACCGGCCGGCGCGGCCCGCGATCGCACGTGGGGGGGGGGGGGGGTTTGGGGGTCGGAGTCCGCACAGAGACGGGATACCCCCAGCTGTGCCGCCCCAGGTGCCAGGTCGCTAATTCTAGTCGCAAATGCGACCTGGCACCGGGGTTTGTCGAGCCCTGCCCTAGCATTAACCTCCCTGGCGGTATGATTATTTCGGATTTTAAGTGCTGAAAGCGGTACAATTATTTTGCATGGAAATTTGGCGTTTTATATTGTAGGCCTGTAATTCTTAACAATAACACACTTAAATCTATCCAAACAAGAGTCTAGTAAATATCCCGGGTATGATGAAACACAAAAACATAAAATTATAATATAATAAATAAATATAAATAATTAAAAAAAGTAATAATATAATAATAAAATAAATTTCTCCATGATTCACTAATTGCTCAATTCTGCAAGTGTTCTAATTTACTATCGCTGTTTTCTAGCTGATCTAAAGCCACTTTTGACATAAAGGGACACTTTTTGGTTGCTATGGACAATCTCCAGTTTCCAGGCAGAAAGAACAGTATATATCATATAAAACTGCATGCAGGGCATGGGCCAAAGCACCAGGGACAAAAGGGATGTGAGACAATTTCATACAGTACTGTAATCTGTAAGATTACAGTACTGTTATGATTTTTACATTTTTTTGAATTTGCCGCCAGGCTCCACCCCCGTGCGTCGCGCCGCTCGCAGGGAACGGAGTCTGGCACGGAGAGGCTTCGGAGGAGACAGAGCCCACGGACACTGCGGGGGACATCGCAGGATCCTGGGGACAAGGTAAGTAACGCCGCACCAGGATCCTGCAATGTAATCCCGAGTGTGGCTCGGGGTTACTGCTAATGGGACTGAAATTTAACCCCGAGCCACACTCGGGATTACCATCAGGGAGGTTAAAAGGTGGAAGTTAAGGCTCTCGTAGGAAATCCCACTAATATATGGAAGATTCCTTCATAAAACATTTTTTTTAAAAACTGGAGATATAAAAAATATTATGGTTAAAATGCATATTTTGTATCCCCAGCATGAAAAGCAGCTGGGAAAATCCACTGAAATGAAGGAACAGCAACCCTTTTGAGGAGGCACAGGAAAGCTAATCCATGAATAGCACCTTCACATGATTCACCCATGAGCCAGAAGTGGAGGCTGTACCTACACAGACCATTGTGTTAAAGGCACAGGCTAATGAGAAGGCCTGCACGAGGCAGAGGAAACCCACAATTTGTGCAGCTCTTTACACATTAGGTCAACTGTTTCCGATCTAATGGAGGAATGCAGCTCTGATATGCAATTGCAACAGCTTTAGGGGTCTTGTAAATAAGGTACCATGGAAGTATGAAGTGCAGATGAGGATCAGGATCATGAACTTTAATCTTTCATTCCTCCTTCCTCCCTTCCCATGCCATTTCCTGCACTTCCACCACCTCCAGGCCCATACAACCCAACAGCCTTGCACTCCTCTGCCAACTTTTTTCCCACAACACTACAGTACACCCAGCATCCATACCAACCCCCATCTCAGCCATTTCTCTCCTCCTATAAGCACTACTCCTCCACAAACATAATTTGGCTCCCCTACAAGCCACCCTCATTTGGCAGGTGCACCCACTACTGAACACTCCTCCTGCCATCTGCAGACAGCACAATCCTTTCCATTGAATTAAGGCAATCTTCTTCCTCCCAGGGGATAAACCAGGCAATGCAGCAAGATGACTGCTACCACTCATCATACACCTACCAGCAGCTGTAGCCTACGCTTCTTTAAAGCAGAACTCCGGGCAAAAAATTTACATGTCCTTGTTGCTGATTTACCTTCACCAACTTTGCCATCCATGTTCTTCTGAGCTCTGTAGTTCCTCTGCAATAGGCTGCTGAACTTGCTTGAAAACCGTTATTGCCCGCTGACATCCTGTTTGTAAGACTGCTGGCTGCTATCCCTCTCCTAAGCTCAGCCAGCGGTCTGACACGCCCCCTTGTAGTCCTCTGAAAGCCGAGCAGGGAGTTCCATTTCCTGTAGTGGGCAGATGGGGTCTTACAGCCCCCCGGTCCGTGCTGCCCATGGAGGCGAGGAAAAAAAAACAAAAAACAAAAAACAAAAAAAAACAAAAAAAAAAAAAAAAAAAAAAAAAAAAAAAAAACTTTCTGAAAATTAAACCAGACATATATATCTCTTAAAAACGGTAATAAATTTCACAAATGTAATAACTGTTTAGTGTGTGTGCACTCAGTAATGGGGGATTTTTTGAAAATCCCATAGTTCTGCTTTAACAAAGCTCTTTATATTTTTGGAAAAAAAAATTCCTTGTCAGGTTTTGTTTTATGGGTTAATTGTTCTTACACTGGCATGGTAGAAGGGGTGAGCTCACGCGTGTATGAGCTATGCTGCCAAGTAACTGACAGTGACAGCTTCCTGGCAGGATAGCTGATATGGATTCAGACTAGTGTCGGAACATGCCCGAGTTCATTCATGATCTTCAGCTAATTTCAGGATTTGTTTGTCCAACAAGACACTGCCAGGTGTGACTACTGTTCAATTGCTTTCTTATGCATGCACACACACATACATACAGTATCTCACAAAAGCGAGTACACCCCTCACATTTTTGTAAATATTCTATTATATCTTTTCATGTGACAACTCTGAAGAAATGACACTTTGCTACAATGTAAAGTAGTGAGTGTACAGCTTTTATAACAGTGTAAATGTTCTGTCCCCTCAAAATAACTCACACAGCCATTAATGTCTAAACCAGGGGTCCTCAAACTACGGCCCGCCGAGGACATTTATCCGGCCCACCCCACCCAGGGCCGGATTCCTGACAGGCCAGGCTCGGGCTCGGGCCGGGGCAAGGTCGGCTCGGCTTGGGCAGGTCCACTCTGCTTCAGGAGGGAGCATATCCGCTCCGCTCAAGCCGCCTCCCCCACCCCAGTAATGGAGGGCTCCGTGTGCCGCGCTGCATGCTGGGAAGTGTAGTTTCCTGCACAGTCCCGCGCGATTCACAGCACAGATTCACGTCTTCCTCACGCAGACAGGAGGCACGGAGGGTGACATCGAGAGCGGAGGCTTCAGGCAACAGCCTGCTAACAAGTGAGGACCCCTGTCCACCCCACTGTCCCCCTGTCCACCCCACTGTCCCCCTGTCCACCCCACTGTCCCCCCCTCTGTCCCCCTGTCCACCCCACTGTCCCCCCCTCTGTCCCCTTGTCCACCCCACTGTCCCCCCCTCTGTCCCACTGTCCCCCCCTCTGTCCCACTGTCCCCCCCTCTGTCCCACCCCACTGTCCACCCCTCTGTCCCCCTGTCCACCCCACTGTCCCCCTGTCCACCCCACTGTCCACCCCACTGTCCACCCCACTGTCCCCCTGTCCACCCCTCTGTCCCCCCCTCTGTCCATCCCACTGTCCCCCTGTCCACCCCTCTGTCCATCCCACTGTCCCCCTGTCCACCCCACTGCCCCCCCCCCCTCTGTCCCCCTGTCCACCCCACTGCCCCCCCCCCCCTCTGTCCCCCTGTCCATCCCCCACTGTCCACCCCTCTGTCCCCCACTGTCCATCCCCCACTGTCCACCCCTCTGTCCCCCACTGTCCACCCCTCTGTCCCCCACTGTCCACCCCTCTGTCCCCCACTGTCCACCCCTCTGTCCCCCACTGTCCACCCCTCTGTCCATCCCTCTGTCCACCCCACTGTCCATCCCTCTGTCCACCCCTCTGTCCCCCACTGTCCACCCCTCTGTCCCCCACTGTCCACCCCTCTGTCCATCCCACTGTCCACCCCTCTGTCCATCCCACTGTCCACCCCACTGTCCATCCCCTCTGTTCCCCTCTGTCCACCCCTATATATATATATATATATATATATATATATATATATATATATATATATATATATATATATATATATATATTATTATTTATTATTCATTCTTTTATTCTTTTGCACTACAAAAAAACATGTGTGCATAGGAATTTAGGAATTAGTTCATATTTTTTTTATACTATAGTGCGGCCCCCCAACAGTCTGAGGGACCGTGAACTGGCCCCCTGTCTAAAAAGTTTGAGGACCCCTGGTCTAAACTGTTGGCAACAAAAGGGAGTACATCCCTAACTGAAAATGTCCAAATTGGGCCCAAAGTGTCATTATTTTGTGTGGCTACCATTATTTTCAGGCACTGCCTCTTGGGAATGGAGTTAATCAGAGCTTCACAGGTTGCCACTGGAGCCCTCTCCCACTCCTCCATGGATCACGGAGCTGGTGGATGTTAGAGGCCTTGCGCTCCTCCACCTTCCGTTTGAGGATGCCCCACAGATACTCAGTAGGGTTTAGGTCTGGAGACATGCTTGGCCAGTCCATCACCTTTACCCTCAGCTTCTTTAGCTAGGCAGTGGTCGTCTTGGAGATGCGTTTGGGGTCGTTATGTTGGAATACTGCCCTGCGGCCCAGTCTCCGAAGGGGGTGGGGGGGGAGGAATCATGCTCTGCTTCAGTATGTTACAGTACATGATGGCATTCATGGTTCCCTCAATAAACTGAAGCTCCCCAATAGCAGCAGCACTCATGACACTCCCACCACCATGCTTGACTGTAGGAAAGACACATTTGTCTTTGTACTCTTCACCTGGTTGCTGCCACACACGCTTGACACCATCTGAACCAAATAAGCTTAACTTGGTCTCATTAGACCACAGGACATGGTTCCAGTAATCCATGTCCTTAGTCTGCTTGTCTTCAGCAAACTGTTTGCGGGCTTTCTTGTGCATCATCTGTGACGACAGCCATGCAGACCAATTTGATGCAGTGTGCGGCATGTGGTCTGAGCACTGACAGGCTGACCTCCCACCCCTTCTAGGTCCGCAGCGATGCTGGCAGCACTCATACGTCTATTTTCCAAAGACAGCCTCTGGATTTGACGCTGAGCACGTGCACTCAACTTCTTTGGTCGACCATGGTGAGGCCTGTTCTGAGTGGAACCTGTCCTGTTAAACTGCTGTATGGTCTTGGTCAGTATGCTGCAGCCCAGTTTCAGGGTTTTGGCAATCCACTAGCCTAGGCCATCTTTATGTAGAGCAACAATTTTTTTTTTCAGATCCTCAGAGTTCTTTGGCATGAGGTGCCATGTTGAACTTCCAGTGACCAGTATGAGAGAAAGAGCGATAACACCAAAATCTGACACACCTGCAACCTTGTAACACTGATGCCGCATGGACACCAACGGATTTTCCAACAAACGTTCTACCGTGTGTAGGCTCCATCGGACATTTTCCGTCAGAATTTCCGACAAACAAAATTTGAGATCTAGATATCAAATTTTCCGACAACAAAATACGTTCTCGTAAATGCGATCGTGTGTGTGCACAATTCCGACGCACAAAGTTCCACACCTGCTCTGAATCAAGTACAAGACGGAAGCGCTCGTTCTGGAAAAACTAGCTTTTGTAATGGAGATAGCACATTCGTCACGCTGCAAATTTTAAAATCTTTTAATGCAGCGCATTCTCTTCTTCTTTAGAATGCAAGAATAATGAAGTTGTTTTGCTGCCGATATTCAGACAGTTCTGACAAACTGATTTCTTTATTATTTTTCGTGATGTCATGAATATTTATTTCGGCAGATCTCCATAATAAATGTTTAGGCTTTTTGTTTATATTTGTATCTAGATTTTTTTTTTTTTTTAGTGATCTCCAGAATTTTTTCTTTCGTTTTGTGTCAAGTTACCACAACACCATTATTATCTTTTTAACCTCAAGGAGGTTGGTGTTGGTGTCTCTTGTTAATTAATTTGACATTGTATTTTTGAAATGTACCTGCCTACTCACAAACTGTCCTGACAACGCTGGAGAAACTGGTGAAATTTGCAACGCCTTTGTACCCCAGGGCAGACAATTATTTTACAGTCAAAATTGGTGGCCTGAGGAGTCCTTACAATAGTGAGCACAATCCGGTCCTACAAGAGATCAAGAACAGCAGCAGATGACATATCTGTCCCCAGGCTGTGGTCTTACAACAGCCTGCGTCTTGTCAGACCAGAATGAACCCAGGCCATCACTTTCCTGTCTTCCATCCATGCTTGCTTCCAGGATGTGGCTCTGGTGTTGTAGTTGTGGCAAGAGGTGGAGGAAGAGGAGGACGACCATGGTTGAACTCACAAACGTGGCTTTGGCATGTGAGTTCGCCCCTCAACCCCTTATTTAGGGCTTGAAACATAACTTCCTCACATAAGAGGCGTTGGTCCTCCATTTTGCAGGCTGCCATGTAGGCATAGTCATCTTGATTATTGGGGGGAGGGGGTGTCTGAGGGCCGCAGTAGCCTTCCGAAATAGGCCAAGTGCTGCCTCCTCCAGGTTACTCCTCTTCCTGGGACTTTTTTTGGAAGGCGGAGGGGAGGGACCTGGGATTCGGGCAGGCTACTGGGCCCGGCCACTTCCTGGCTGCCACTTTCCACAGTCTCTTCCTGGCTGAGACTTTCCTGTGTAAGAAATAGGGACATCGTTTTAGTTTTTGGTTCAACAATCACACACAATTTTCAGCTCATGACTGTTGGAAATTGAATGTTAATAAATAGAAAAGACTATCATTCTCACCCCAGCATTTTTCATTCTTGTCCCAATCATTTGTGGCCACTACTGTCTATTGATATGTAAAACACTTTGTAAAAATCAGAAATTACTGATCAACAACAACAATAACATCTAGTTAACATCCTTATTTGACTAGAAATATGTTGAACAATGCTAAACCTGGCTCAAGCTGGGCTCCCCCACTTCTTGGCTGGAAGGCCCAGGTTGTACGTCGGAAACCTCAGCTGAGGTGGAAGGAAGCCTTATAGGAAGACTGGAGACTGCTGGCCTGGGTTAAGTCTGGCCTGCCAGAAAATGCAGTCTGTCATAGTACCACAGCCTGGGTACATAAATGTCATCTGCCGCAGCTCCTGATCTCTGGGAATCCTGGACCTTCTTGCACTCCCTATTATAAGTGCTCCTCATGCCACCAATTAGGGCCTTCAAATAGGGGATGTCTTTCGTGGGGATCACCGGCTTCACAAATTCCAGCAAATGATCCAGCGCTGCCTTCCTCTGTGTTTTATTGTTATAAAAAGGGGTGGTTTACCTGCCACAGACAGGGCAGCTCCCTGTACATGCAGTGGGGACGGAAAGTATTCAGACCCCCTTAAATTTTTCACTCTTTGTTATATTGCAGCCATTTGCTAAAATCATTTAAGTTGATTTTTTTTCCTCATTAATGTACACATAGCACCCCATATTGACAGAAAAACACAGAATTGTTGACATTTTTGCAGATTTATTAAAAAAAAAACTGAAATATCACATGGTCCTAAGTATTCAGACCCTTTGCTGTGACACTCAAATTTAACTCAGGTGCTGTCCATTTCTTCTGATCATCCTTGAGATGGTTCTACACCTTCATTTGAGTCCAGCAGTGTTTGATTATACTGATTGGACTTGATTAGGAAAGTCACACACCTTTCTATACATGACCTTACAGCTCACAGTGCATGTCAGAGCAAATGATAATAATGAGGTCAAAAGGAACTGCCTGAAGAGCTCAGAGACAGAATTGTGGCAAGGCACAGATCTGGCCAAGGTTACAAAAAATTTTCTGCTGCACTTAAGATTCCTAAGAGCACAGTGGCCTCCATAATCCTTAAATGGAAGACGTTTGGGACGACCAGAACCGTTCCTAGAGCTGGCCGTCCGGCCAAACTGAGCTATCAGGGGAGAAGAGACCTGGTGAGAGAGGTAAAGAAGAACCCAAAGATCACTGTGGCTGAGCTCCAGAGATGCAGTCAGGAGATGGGAGAAAGTTGTAGAAAGTCAACCATCACTGCAGCCCTCCACCAGTCAGGGCTTTATGGCAGAGTGTCTCGACGGAAGCCTCTCCTCAGTGCAAGACACATGAAAGCTCGCATGGAGTTTGCTAAAAAAACACCTGAAGGACTCCAAGATGGTGAGAAATAAGATTCTTTGGTCTGATGAGACCAAGATAGAACTTTTTGGCCTTAATTCTAAGGGGTATGTGTGGAGAAAACCAGGCACTGCTCATCACCTGTCCAATACAGTCCCAACAGTGAAGCATGGTGGTGGCAGCATCATGCTGTGGGGGTGTTTTTTAGCTGCAGGGACAGGACGACTGGTTGCAATCGAGGGAAAGATGAATATGGCCAAGTACAGGGATATCCTGGAGTGCTCAGGACCTCAGACTGGGCCGAAGGTTTACCTTCCAAAAAGACAATGATCCTAAGCACACAGCTAAAATAACGAAGCAGTGGCTTCACAACAACTCCGTGACTGTTCTTGAATGGCCCAGCCAGAGCCCTGACTTAAACCCAATTGAGCATCTCTGGAGAGACCAAATAATGGCTGTCCATCAACGTTTACCATCCAACCTGACAGAACTGGAGAGGATGTGCAAGGAGGAATGGCAGAGGATCCCCAAATCCAGGTGTGAAAAACTTGTTGCATCTTTCCCAAAAAGACCCATGGCTGTATTAGATCAAAAGGGTGCTTCTACTAAATACTGAGCAAAGGGTCTGAATACTTAGAACCATGTGATTTCAGTTTTTCTTTAATAAATCTGCAAAAATGTCAACAATTTTGTGTTTTTCCTGTCTATATGGGGTGCTGTGTGTACATTAATGAGAAAAAAAAAATGAATTTAAATGATTTTAGCAAATGGCTGCAATATAATAAAGAGAAAAATTTAAGGGAGTCTGAATACTTTCCGTCCCCACTGTATGTATGAATATGGGGATAAAGTCCTGATCATTCAATAGATTAATTTTCTCTGCAAGACACAACACAAGACAAACCCTAATGTAAGGCTAAACTCTCCTAATCTTGTCCCAATATAGGCCTCAATCTATAAGCAGTATAGGCCACTGATGCACCAAGTTAAAATTGTACCTTCATTCTAACGATCGGCGCTTCCGATACTCCTTCCTCCCCTCACAAATCGTACATACGACGCACGCATGTTGCGTTTTATATACACTGCGCATACGTGAAACTCCGCCCGCCCCTGACGTTCTTTCTAGTCTATTCCCCGCCCCTTGTCTTTCGGTGCAGTGGGAGAGCACATGGAGGAGAAAGAGCAAATGCATGCAGAGGAGAGCAGCAGCTACGAAAGCCCGGAGCCACGAACGTCCCGATCCCGGAGGAGATTTAAGGCCTCAAATATGTCCTTTATAGGAATGGTGGACATCTTGAAGAGGGCCGACTGATGGGAAGCATGGACCTTACCCAAACCCAAATGTCAGAAAGGCCAAGATCATCGCTAATGTTGTGAAAAAAGTCTGCACAGGAATTTTGGGATACGACGATCGAAGGATCAATTGAGGAAACGCTGGTCAGACCTGAAGTTGAGGGAACAGGATCAGTACAGAAAGATCAAGAGAGTTCTTCAAAAAAATAAGTAGTTGTCGTGTGTTCCTATTATTATTACTTGCATGCTGCTCCATGTGTTTTTCTTTACTGTTGTACAGTTTAAAATGGCAACTTTCAGGTTCGCGGGCACAATAATTGTTCGTAGTAAACATTGTTCGTTCGCCCACTAATACAATGTTTTTGGCAGATCCAGGTTAACTACATTTGTTCAGGCCTATTTGTATTAAAAGAAGTTTATGACATTGTTATCTAGATGGGTTTGTACTAGAATAAAATGCAAACTTGATTCAGTGTAAGGAGAGGACACTCAGCAGCTGTTTACACATCTGGATGCAGGAGCACTAGTGTGGGACACCAGAACAAACTTTTTAGGGTGTCCCACACAGGTGCTCCAATGGATACTAGGGGTGTCTCCATGTGTGAAAATTGTACAAAAAAAAAAAAAAAGTATTCCAGCTTTAGAAAAGGAACAAAAATAATGTCTTTAGCTTGGAACTCTGCCAAAAAAAAGACAATTGTAAGACACTTCCAAGCAACGTTTCATTTTACTATTTCTGGCCTCAAATATCTGTGTGCTAAGTATACCTTTTTTTATTCACATAGGGGAGAAGAGACTCGGGACATCTGAGGACACCAGGGACCCCCCACCTCCGAAAGAAAAGCAAATCCCCAAACCAAAACCAGAAGATGTGGAGGAAGGAGAGGTTTATGAAGTGGGCAAAATAGGTGACCACAACAGGTGAGTTTCTGAGACCACAGCTTCAGGTAATAGATGTATGCCTGCATATTTATAATACATGGTGTGTTTTTTAATTTTAGGCAATATGGATGTTGTGGAAGAAGATTCGCATTTCACGTTCAAGTGCAAACGTCCTCATCGGGGAGATCATGGTATGCAATCATGATTTACAAACAGATCAAGGAAGACAAATGATGTGGGGAAAAAAAAAAAAAAAAAAAAGAAGACTCAAAAACATAATTGATGTTTTAGGCAGAATAAAAAAAAAAAAAAAATTAATTAATTCTTTTAGTTTATTTTTAGTATTTTCATTTTAAATATTTTTTAGAAAGCCAAATTTTGAAGATGCACACAGTGTGTCAACATGTGCTATCTGCCATCACAGGATATCAAGGTACGCGTTTTGGGGGTGCAACCCCTTCCTCGCAAATAAAGTAGATGAAAGGAAGGGGTTGCACCCCCGAAACACGTCCACTGACCCCCAAGATGGGAGCTAGCAGATGTTGACATTAGGCATGGGATCAGGGGGGAAATCCCCATTTTGACTCTCAATTTGTGTGCATCTTCAAAATTTGGCATTCACAGGGATGACATCACCCCATCTGATGAAGGCAAGATAAAAACACAGTTTGGACATACTAATGTCTGATATTGCCTTCACTTTGACAAAGTTGAACTTTGTAAGTTCCTGAGTTGTGTATTGTTTTATGGTTTTAAACATGCCTGTTTTAAAAACACAAAAAAGGCTATTTGTACTGTCAAAAACAAAAATGTTATTACTAAATGTCACGGAGCGTCCCACACTCCGCTTGAGTGCTTCCGTCAGTATACCGCTTCCTAAGTTCTGGAACACGAGTCCAATGGATCTGGCTATAGGAACCCCCAAGAACTAGACAACACCAGTCTTGGAGTACATCAGGACTAACTCTTTATTTGAGATCTCACACAAATTTATACACCAGGAGGACTCAAAGCTAACCTAATTAACATGAGCTAATTTAGGGTCCTTTCACACTGGGGCAGTTTGCAGGCGCTATTGCGCTAATAATAGCGCCTGCAAACCGACCCGAAAGTGCCGCTGCTTTCACACTGGAGCGATGCGCTGGCAGGACAGTAAAAAAAGTCATGCCAGCAGCATCTTCGGAGCGGTGAAGGAGCGGAGTGTATACCGCTCCTTCACCGCTCCTGCCCATTGAAATCAATGGGACAGCGCGACTATACCGCCGGCAAAAGCGCCTCTGCAGAGGCGCTTTGCGGTGGTTTTAACCCTTTCTCGGCCGCTAGCTGGGGGGGTAAAAACCCCCCGCTAGTGGCCGCATACCGATGGTAAAGCGCCGCTTACAGTAGCTGCGCTTTACCGCCGACAACGCCCCCGCCCCAGTGTGAAAGGACCCTTACTATTACATTTACCCAGACCAGATGACTCAGACATGACCTGTAGGACAGACTTGTGGGCACCGAGCTTCACACAGTAGTATAAACACAATAGCAGGAGCTAATTACAATTAACAATACAAACAACAATCTCCCCCCTCCTCAGCCTAGACTGTTCGTCTCCTAGCCAGTGCTGGTGGCTAATGTGATCAGCTCATTCAATTAACATAAACACAGGTAGTTGGAGTTGATGACACCAGCATCTCCTCACAGGATGTGTCCCAACAGTATGAATCAGTCTTATCAGCAGGGGACACAAATCCCAAATGACCACAGCAAGGAGTCCCCAACAGAATCAAACAACATACAATATATACATACGACTGAGTCCGATTAGTACAGTTCAGACTGGATTTCTAATTCACCTCACAAAGAGTATTGTTCCCTTGAAAATCCAGGGCCCATAATCAAAAGGCAAGAGGCTTGCATTCAGTCCTCTCCAACAGCCTCTGTCCCGGCTAGGTCTGTCACACTAAAATATGTTGGTTTGTTCAAAAACCATTTTCTAAACGCACACGTGAATGTGCACAGAGTAAAAAGTTTTCTACTCAACAATGTGTCTTCTTCTTTCAATGCTAAATATTTTTTGGACTAAGTTGGTGTTTACACTGAAATGGGGGTTATTTACTAAAGGCAAATCCACTTTGCACTACAAGTGCAGTTTAAAGTGCACTTTTGCAGTGCACTTGTAGTGCAAAGTGGATTTTCCTTTAGTAAATAACTCCCACAGTGCTTTATAATTTGCCACAATCATGCCATTTTCGTGACTCTGCAAAATTCAGTCATAGTGCTGAAAATGATGTATATTTTTAACAGTAATGCATTACATACATTAACAACAAAAACAAGGTGTGTGTATAGCAGACCAACATAATAGTTCACTGAAGAAGAGATTGTCACCTCATGTATCAAATAAATTACGTTTGCACGATTGAAGAAAATGTCCAAAAAAAAAAAAAAAAATACCCATGGGAGAACCTAGGAGACAGCTAAATAGGGCTGCAACTAACGATTATTTTCATAATCGATTAGTTTGCCGATTATTGTTTCGATTAATCGGTTAATAACCTTAAGAAAAAGTGTGGTGTATAATTTAGTTAATATGTAAAGTTTAAAAAAAGGCAATTTATTCCTAAATATTTTAATACGCAGGGGTAAATATAAATAACCAACTATGGTTAGGGAGTAAAATCTTTAATCCTCTCTGAGAATAACAGACAGAAGAGATATACTCTATATACTATTAGAGGTTGAATCTGGAGTCAGATCAAATTTTTTTTATTTAAAGAAAACAAAAAGTTCTAGACTGTTTTGCAGATTTTCAAACAGAACTGTAATATTACATGCTTTTCTGCAGCTTCTCCATTCCTCCATCAAGTATATTGAACCAAAAAAGCACGGTTTTGCATTGAAAAAGGTCCTTGACCCTTTCCAAATACACAGCAGCTGAAAAAAGCATAGATGTGAACGTTAAATGAACTGTAGTGCATTTATGCAAAAAGCACCAAAAAAAAAAAAAAAAAAAAACACACATAGGTGGGAACCAGGCCTAAGACATTTAGTAACATAATGGAGTTAAAAAAAAAAAAAAAAAAAAATTTGTTTTTTTACTGTGCAACAGTGAAAGTATTATTTACAGTAGAGATTATTTGCTCTTTTTGTACTATATAGGGCTAATTTTAGCTTTTTTAACCCCATTAGGTACTGGCCGATTAATCGATTATGAAAATAGTAATCGATTAATTTCATAATCGATTAATCGATTAGTTGTTTCAGCCCTACAGCTAAAATAAACAAGCAGTAAATCAAAGGAATTATTTTTTCAGTTTAAATAAAAAAACATTTTTTAAATGTTTATTAAACATTTTCTGGCATATCAATGCCCCCCCTACCCGCAAAGTACTCCAAATTTTAAATTTACGGACCTCGCGTGCGCTTTGGGGGGGGGGGGCAAGCACTGAAAACCAGATATGAACCCACAAGCACAAACTGAAGAGCAGTAACAAATCGGAAAAGCACGAGGCTGAAAAGCGCGAATCGTCTCTCACCAAACTTCTACTAACACAAGATTAGCAGAAGGAGCCCAAAGGGTGGCACACTTGGTATTGAACTTCCCTTTTCTAGTGCCGTCGTACATGTTGTACGTCAGCGCGTTCTTGACGTTCGGAATTTCCGAAAAGATTTGTATGACTGTGTGCATGCAAGACAAGTTTGAGCCAACGTCCGTCGGAAAAAAAACATGGATTTTGTTGTCAGAATGTGCGATAGTGTGTATGCAGTATGATGAGTCACATGACACTGGGGAGAGAAAATGGCTAATTGGGCCCAATTTGAGTTCACTTAGGGGTGTACTCACTTTTGCTGCCAGCAGTTTAGACATTAATGGCTGTGTGTTGAGTTCTTTTGAGGGGACAGCAAATTTACACTGTTATACACTCACATTGTAAAAAAGTGTAATTTCTTCAGTGTTGTCACATGAAAAGTTTTAATAAAATATGTGTTAACAAAAATGTGAGGGGTAGGGGTGTAATATATATATATATATATATATATATATATATATATATATATATATATATATATATATATATATATATATATATATATATATATATATATATATATATATATATATATATATATATATATATATATATATATATATATATAAATAAATAACACACACACACACACACACACACACACACACACACATATACATACACACACACAGTGTATACTGCACTTTGGTTGCCAATGCTCAGCCAGCCTATGTGCTACAGCCTGTAAGCTGATCACTTCCTGTACCTGTGGTCAGTTCTTGGCTATTTTTGAGAACTATAGAACACCTCCCCATTGTGTACATCCTGTCCTAGGTCGTAATTTTGCCACTTCATTTTCCAGATGTTAGCAAACATATTGTTTTATATGTTAAAAAAAAGGCCTTTGTTCCTGCAAAACCATATTTATAGAATAAAAAAAAAAAAAAAAAAATAGTTTTTTGAAGATATACTTGCGTGCATATTTTTTGGGGGATTGCAGTACAACATGCTAAGTTCCAACAACAGAACAAGACGCCACAACAGAAACACCTCAGAAAAAGTAGGAGATACAAGGAAGATAACAGCTGATGTCACAGAGGAATCAAAATTTTCATAGTGCAAGAGAAAATTGCCTGAAGCTTACAAAAACACATGTTAAATACATGAAAGCACTTAAAAAAAACAAAAATACAAAACAAAACAAAACAAAAAAAACCACACGCTTGCATAGGTTTGACAAAATGCACAAAAAATAAATAAAATTAAAAAAAAGGAGCTGGTAAAACTCTTGAAAAACTCTGTTCCAGTGAGTGTAGCCTGAGCATTTTTCTGCTTGGTATCCTATGCCTGACAAAGCAGAATCCAATTATTTATAATTGTCTGTTCACATACTGTAACTCTCTATGCCAGAAAAAGTATATGAGCTTGTTCAGGCATTTTCGCCTCTATAGATTTCAATGGGAAAACCTGTAAACATGTGCTATGAGCGTTTTCAGGTGTGTTTTTACACCCAAAGAACTCCTTGCTACACGGGTAAAAACACCTGGAAAAACCCTTCAAAATTAGCAGGAATAGGCTCTTCTAAAGGCCCATACACACAATACGAAAATCAGAAGTAAAATTTCGTCCGAACGATCTGCCGATTTTTTGGATCATTAGTATGGTGTTTTCGACAGCAGATTCAAATTCTGAGTCCTACACAAGCTGGATGTGCAGACTATAAAATTTGTTATGCATGAACTCAACGGCCGATTTGCAGTGCATGCTCAGAAACATAAGAATACATACAAAAAAACGAATCAATACATTACATCACTTCTGAAGTCGTATTCTGTCATATGAGAATTTTTGTATGACGAGTAACCTCTTCACTTTCGACATGACACTAGCATGCAACAAAAAACGGATGAACGGTTGTCCGAAAATCTGATTGTGTGTACGAGGTTTTAGGCTCTACTTAGGCGTGAATTCAAGCAGGAGCTGCTGCACACTCAAACAAGCACTCGCTCAAAAAAAAAAAAAAAAAAAAAAAAAAAGCAGCTCATGCACTTTTTGGAGCATAGAACAACTGAGCATACAAGTGTGAATAGGGACAAATAGAAAGAATGGGATTCTGCATAGTAAGACATAGGGAAACGAGCAGTAAATGGGGACTTAGGCCAGTTTCACACTGGTACGACAAACACTCTGACATTGGGAGCTCATGTCGCATGACGTGTGAAAATCAATGTTACCCTATGACAGCCGTCTTAACTGGTCCGACTTTGAAAATGCGCCCTGCACTACTTTTGTCCGACTTCAGCCCATTGAATATCCCTGAAGTCGCATCGCCATCTTAATTGATCCAACTTTGGCATGCGATTTGTGTTCTGATGATCTTAAAGGGGAACCCCACGCCAAATGGGAAAAAAAAAAAAAAAAAAAAAAGGCATGGGTTTCCCCTCCAAGACCATATCAGGCTTTTCGGTCTTTTGGACTCTTGGATTTTAAGGGAAACCCTCACGCCCCCAGCCCCCCAACCCTATGTGAATCAGTATGGGGTACATTGTACCCCTACTCATTCACACACAAAAAAAAAAAAAAAAAGTGTCAAAAATAAAAAACGCAGTACACAGGTTTTTAAAGTAATTTATTTAGGCAGCTCTGTAAATCACCTAGCTTTCTATTTATGGCAATTGCAAAATTAGTCTACCACAATATTGATATCACCACCAGCTATTTTACTAGCACCCCCTATCCACTATCACTTGTATTTGACCACTTTGTCCAAAACAGGGGAGCAGCTTAATTCAACTATTTCGTTTTTTTTACTAGTTTTTGGAGTCCATCTAATCACTGACCCCACCATTGAGCTTGACCCCCAACTTGATCAAACATAGTTGCATGAAATTTAATACTTGGCTTTTTTAATTTCCTCACATATGCTCATTAGGGGATCCATAGTAAAAGCACCGAAATTGAGGTAGATACAAGTACACTGCTGCTCTCTCAGCTGCTGCTACTCACTCTGGTCTCACAGAATGGCTGAAATAGTTAACCACTTAAGCCCCAGACCATTTGGCTGGCCAAAGACCAGAGCACTTTTTGCGATTCGGCACTGCGTTGCTTCAACTGACAATTGCACGGTCGTGCGACGTGGCTTCCATACAAAATTGACGTCCTTTTTTTTTCCCCACAGAGTTTTCTTTTGGTGGCATTTTATCACCTCTGCGGTTTTTATCTTTTGCGCTATAAACAAAAAAATAGCGACAATTTTTGAAAAAAAAAAAAAAAACGCATTATTTTTTACTATAATAAATATCCCCAAAAAATATATAAACGAAAAACGTTTTTTTTCCTCAGGTGAAGACCGATACACATTTGTCTACATATTTTTGGAAAAAAAAAAAAAAAATTAATAATAATAAAAAAAAAGAAAAAAAAAAACGCAATAAGCGTTTAATTGGTTTGCGCAAAAGTTATAGCGTCTACAAAATAGGGGAAAGTTTTATGGCATTTTTATTAGTTTTTTTTTTTTTTTTTTTTTTTTACTAGTAACGGCAGCGATCAGTGATTTTTATCGTGACTGTAACATTATGCCGGACAGATCGGACACTTCTGCCACCATTTTGGGACCATTGTCATTTATACAGCGATCAGCGCTATAAAAATGCTTTGATTACTGTGTAAATGTGACTGGCAGTGAAGGGGTTAACCACTAGGGGGGCAGTGAAGGGGTTAAGCGTGTCCTAGGGAATAATTCTAAGTGTGTGTGTGTGTGTGTGTGTGTGTGTGTGTGGGGGGGGGAGCTGTGATCTATGTCACTAGGCAGAACGGGGAAATGCTTGTTTACATCAGCATTTCCCCGTTGTTCCTCTTCGTGAGACGATCGCGGGTATCCTCGCGGATATAGAGTCCGTGGGACCAGCGATCACACTCAGAGCTCGCGACGGGCGCGCACCCCCAAACCGCTTCTTAGAGGGCAACGTACAGGTACGTTAACATGACTATACCTGCCCTTCTGCCGAGGTATATCAGCGTGAGCCGGTCAGCAAGCGGTTACATAATACTGTTTTTGTGCGAGGGTCTTATGATGTTATCTTAAATAAACGCTCCTAGATGCGAAAACGGCTAAATGCGACTAAATGGGCATTTTTAAACGCTGGTTTCAAGCCATCAAAAAAACTATCGCTCCGAAGAGGTTGCCTGAGCGTCCCGTGTACGTTAGGCCTTAGTCTTGATTTCAAACATATCTTCCTAAGCCATTCTGCAGTGTAATTGATCAAAGTCACAGTTTCCTGAGCCAAAGTAGTTTCTTGCCCTAGGGACTGGACGTTTACCAAACTCGTTATCTTCTTCATCCCCTCAATGCAGCCCAGCCCCCACCCCCAAGGGATTTCTCCTGGCTCTAGAGCAGGGGTCTTTATGGCCCTCCAATTTTTCAGGAACTACAATTCCCATCATGCCTATTCATGTCTGTAAATGTCAGAGTTTTACAATGCCTCATGAGATGTGTAGTTCCACAACAGCTGGAGGGCCGTAGTTTGAAGATCCCTGCTCTAGAGCCTATAAGAGAGGACCCATACACTGGATGGGATGCCTTTACATTATGCAGGTAGTAATGTGGATACCAGAAGAAGGACCCCAGGAAGTAAACTGAAGAAGAAAATTTTTGACAAGCCCTTTATTTAAAAATAAATTGAATTTAAAATGTCCCCCGATGTAGATCTATATAGTCAATCATGATAAACACTGTCCGCACAAAAAAAAAAATTATAAAGATAACCTGCCACTTGGCTTACACCTACCAACATGCTGCTTCCCTTTGCTGCATAAGTGAACCATGAAGATGGGGGTCAATTACTTTACAAAGGGCAGGGCCAAACAGTGACGACAGTGATGCCACTAAATCACAGTGTGGCCCCGCCCTTGTGAGGTCATTGACCCTGTGCGGTCAATTATGTCACTTTGTGTCCTCGCCCCCTTGAGACGTCATTGACCCCGGCGATAGTGTTCACAGACCACCCCTTATTTAACAAATGTTTTTGTTTACTTTTTTTTGTGAACTGACTTTTAGGGTTGGTTCACACTAGGAATCGAACAGGAGCATGCTCACGTTCCTGTGCAATTCAAGTGCAGCGCATTTGCAGCCCATTCATTTGAATATGCTGAAGTCGAACCAGTCTACATGCGTTTGCTGACTTTCAATATTCCATCAACAGGCAACAATTGCACCTGCCTCATTTATTTGCCAGTGCACTGCAAGTGTTTTTTAATACATGCATTAGAAGATGCCAAGAGACAGATACAGAAGAGTGTTAAGAGTCCCTAATACATCACATATCCCTTTCTCTTTGAAGTAGTACCTAACATCAACAACCTTGTTTGCATGCTATCACAGTTTGCCTATACATGCAGTCTGAATGGTAACCGTTGCTATAAAAGCAAAGCACATACAAATCTGGTCTCCAAAGCAGTGGAACACTGCAAAAGTCAATATGTATGTACCTATCCAAAGTTATTTGGGAATCAACCAGCAAATGTTGAAACGAAAATGTTAACCTACAAGACTATCTTGCCCAACAGGGTATCTGTATAAAGAAAGATTAAACAATGCAAGAACTCTGAAGATGAGACACTAAGACTTTCCCAAATACAAATATACATTTCTTAACCAAATAAGCTAAAGGACATCCAAAAACTCTGCTGAGCATGGTTGATAGCAAACAATCAATAGCATGCTGGCCTCTATATCAGTCAAAGATTCCAGCGATCGGAATTATCCAACTGAATGTGCAGATACATCCTGCAATAGAGAGTAAAAGCTGCAAAATAGATACACCAATGACTATCGGGAAGACAACCACCAGAGCCAGCAAGTTAATTCAATGCAATAGTTCTCCATCATTCATCATTATCAGTGGAGTTGCATTACTACAACAATGCAAAAAAAAAAAAAACAAAAAAAAAAAAAAAAAAAACACCTTGCTGGATACTCAGCCCCATTCAAATCTTCTGCACCATGGTTAGGAACTAAATAGCTCTACCCCAGACTAAAGCTCAATTAATAGGTATTCCTATGGAAGAGTTACACCCAGCACCCCCCTCTCTCACTGAAAAATATAATAAAATAAACAAAAAATTAAAACATGGGAGGCTCAGATTGCTCACATTGTTCCTCTTGCTGCGTCCACAACCCCCTAGAGAATCTGGAGAAATAGAGGGGATTACAATCAAGCTTTGTTCATTTCTTTTTTAACTAATTATATGCCACACATTACATACACACTTTTGTTTTGTTTTGTTTTTTATTAATTTATTTAATTTTATTTCCCTCACCAATGATTGGGCATTGCAGTTAAATGCAGCCATCACTTTTTAAAGTGAACATCCATTGTTTTCTAGCAAGTCAACACCACTTTGGGGCTCTAAAACAGCATCTGATGTTTCCCCTTGGCAGAAAGATTTTTCTGATTACTGACAAATAGCCAATGCTGACACTTCTCTGCCCGCCAGAAGCACCTGTTACCTGCAACTGATGTCCAAAGTGCGTTCTGCGTTGAGATAAGGGTCAATGAGCAACTGTACCTATGTTCTAGAGACACAGTATATATCTCTGTAAAACTCAAGTCAAGAATTTACACCTGATAGTGTTTAGGGCAGAAAGTGTCCATGCAACCCTGAGATTGCTTAACATAACTAAAAATTGGGAACATGCAAGCATGAGCTCAAGCCACCACACTGTAGAGGGGTTATGGTGACATGCAATTTTTTTCAAACACTGCATTTTCTATTTAAAAGCAAATGCCATGTGTTAGAATGGCAAACAAGAAACGCTGCTTTACCTGCAGTGTAAACATATCTCAAATGGGACAAGCTGCGTCCAAAAACCACACAACGCAAAACAGGTCAAATGCTGTCTCTAAAGCCAACAGGATTTTGCTGACCTGTGTTCCAAACATGTTAAGGGGTCCTTTTTTCCTGTGTTTGACACAACCCATTAGAAATAAGCAAATATCGAAAATCATTCAGCAAAAACACAAATCCATTTCAAAACCAGCATTTCATCCACAAAAGAAGAGTATTGTGTTCTGTTTTGGCAGTTTCCAGCATTCCACCTGTTGCTGAACTGATTGTCAATGATATTTACCTACTGAATGATGCATTGCAGGGAAAAACTTAGATTTTAGCTTATCAAGAAGCTACTGAACATTATGAATTAGAAAAGCAGAACGTTTTAATAAAAACAGTCACTATTATACTGCATTATTCTACAACATACGCACCAATCCACAATGCATGCAGCTTTTATCCCAGTTATAAACCAGCCACAGATTACAGCTGCCCTAGAGTGCCAGGTGTCTGCACTATTGTCAAATAAATTATTTTAAAAGGATAAACAAATAGCCAACTATTCCATAAACCTTGTAGC
This sequence comes from Aquarana catesbeiana, assembly GCF_042186555.1. Taxonomy (NCBI): domain Eukaryota; kingdom Metazoa; phylum Chordata; class Amphibia; order Anura; family Ranidae; genus Aquarana; species Aquarana catesbeiana. The sequence continues at coordinate 296,499,551 of NC_133328.1, forward strand.
TAACAGTAGAATCCAGAACAATGAGGAATGATAAACACAACTGTACTTCTGCAGAAACTGGAAAAGGACAATTCTTTATCACACCTCAACAGCAGTTTCGATGCAATCTATAGGATGACCCCGCAGTGTCCTGTCATCGCTGCAATCTATAGGATGACCCCGCAGTGTCCTGTCATCGCTGCAAGCTATAGGATGACCCCGCAGTGTCCTGTCATCGCTGCAAGCTATAGGATGACCCCGCAGTGTCCTGTCATCGCTGCAAGCTATAGGATGACCCCGCAGTGTCCTGTCATCGCTGCAAGCTATAGGATGACCCCGCAGTGTCCTGTCATCGCTGCAAGCTATAGGATGACCCCGCAGTGTCCTGTCATCGCTGCAAGCTATAGGATGACCCCGCAGTGTCCTGTCATTTCTGTAATCTATAGGATGACCCCACAGTGTCCTATCATTTCTGTGATCTATAAGATGACCCCGCAGTGTCCTGTCATTGCTGTAATTTATAGGAGGACCCCGTAGTGTCCTGTCATTGCTGTAATCTAAAAGAGGCCCCCCACAGTGTCCTGTCATCTAAAGGGGGACCCACCATGTCCTGCCATCACTACAATGTAATGGATGCCCCCCCCCCGTTCTGTCATCATTGTAATCTATAGGATGACCCTGCAGCAGCTCTAATTTTTGCCTTTTATAGAATGGCCCCAGTGTCCAGTCACCTTTGCAATCTATAAATTGCAACGGTAGCAGGACACTGCCGAGTCCTACTATAGATTACAGTAATGACAGGACACTGCAGGGTCAATAGAATAGTCCAATAGTCTGAATTTTATATAATCACTCTGTAGTATCCAGCCATCGCTGCAATCTATAGGATGACCCCGCAGTGTCCTGTCATCGCTGCAAGCTATAGGATGACCCCGCAGTGTCCTGTCATCGCTGCAATCTATAGGATGACCCCGCAGTGTCCTGTCATCGCTGCAATCTATAGGATGACCCCGCAGTGTCCTGTCATCGCTGCAATCTATAAGATGACCCCGCAGTGTCCTGTCATCGCTGCAATCTATAAGATGACCCCGTAGTGTCCTGTCACCACCTCTGTGCCAGGCTTTGTCCATCCATTGCTGCCAGCACTTGCCATGCTCCTGAGCTCCCTACCCCCCATGTGACATCCAGTCCAGTACAGAAGAAATGCCCAGTTGAGGTAGCTGATGGTCTTACCGGTAGGTCCACACTGACATCGGTCCCGTCCAGTAGCTGTACTTTACAGGTCAGCACCGACTTGCTGTCCCCGGCGGCTGGGATGTGGACGGTGGCTCCTCCGCTGAGTACCGGGGGGGAGTGATAGTTGGGGTGCGGGTAGAACCCCCCAGGAGGAGAAGTGACCGGACCTGCTGCCCTCATCCCCACGGCTCCACCATCCCTCTCATCCCGGCCAGCACGAATCCCTCCTCTCCCAGCGTGCCGCTGCATCGACCGCCGGCCAAAGGTCCTCCGCAGGAACCGCAGCATCATCGTCCCCTCACTCCCTCCCTCCGCCCACAACCTCCTCTTCCTGGGTGATAAAAGCGGAGGGCACCTCTCACAGCACCATGGACGAGGTCCCGACACAGGTGTGTCCTTCCAGGAAACTTTCCTCTTCTCCTAGTCCCGGCCACACACCCCTCTCCTCCTCCTCCTCCCTAACAGGACACCTGAGGAGGGAGCCCCCCGGGAAATGGCCGCCCCGTCTTCCTTTCACTTCGGGTTCCCAGCTGAAGTGGAATGACACAGAGCCGGGTTTGTTTGGTTTACCCCTCCCTCAGCTCTCCTCCTCCTTCTTCTTCTCTCTCCTTGTACCGTGTCTCCTCCTCCTCCTCCTCCTCCCTCCACACTAGTTTGGCTCCTCTCCCAGTCTCTCTAGTGACGAGGCTGCAGCAGGTGTTTTAACCCCTTCCCCTCCACTTCCTGCTCCAGGGAAAGGTAGGGGGTCACGTGGTCCCCGCCGAGCCCACAGTGCCTGGAGAAGTCTCTGTCAGTCACAGACAATGGCAGGTCTGCTAGAAGATGTTATCAAACGGCACTCCCCACATGACCGCCTTTGTATATCCTGCTTGTTTGGCTTAAAGGTATAGTTCACCTTTACTAAAAGAAACTGCCTGTGCAGGTGAGGGGAGTCTGTACAGAAAACCAAACCTGTCCTTGTATACAGTAGGTGGAGGCTGTACTGTGCAAAAGTTTCAGGCAGCTGCTGTGATGAAATGCTGTAAAGTGAGAATTCATTCAAAAATATGTTTTATTACAGTGGCGGCCGGTGGTCATTTTTATGGGGGGGACAGTAAAAATCCCCCCCGGGGGTCAGTCGGTCAGTTGGCGGGTCGGGGGCACTTACCCCATCTGTACAGCACTTCCTCTGCAGCTTCTCTCCTTTCCCCTGCTCTTCACGGGCATCAGCGGCTTCCATTTCCTCCCTCCTCCTCGGCAGCCAATTGGGACTCTTCTCTTTTCGGCCATATGGATAGCAGGTCTCAGACCTGCTTCTGATTGGCTGGATTGAGGATCAGTGTTACAACAGCGAATATTCATTCGCTGTTGTAACACCTGGGTGGGGTCATGGCGCAATGCTCTGCGCTCTGAGCCCACCCTATTTTGAAGCCTATTAGAGACTATGGCTCTAATCAGGTGCTTCAAAAAAACACCCAGCCACTGTAATTCAGGCGCCCGGTGTCCTGAAAGGGGCCACACGCCTGAATTGGGGGTGAATGCGGCGGCCATGGATAGATTCATACTGGAGAGAGGGGGTGGCGCCTGGGCGCCCCTAATGGATGGGTCGCCACTGTTTTAATAGTTCATTTTTATCAACAAAATGGAAAGTAAATGAACAGAAGAGAAATCCAAATCAAATCAATATTTGGTGTGACCACTAATTAGGCTTAGAGCCAGTGGGGACAGCTGTAACATGAGAACCATGCTGCAGCAGAGAGGTGAGTATGAGACTGGGTTCACATTAGAGCACAGAGCGACTCACAGCAGGGGTCTGGTGCACCTCCATTCACCATTTCAGGTCTGATTTCAGCCGTAATTTTCGACTGAATTTGGACCTGAAATGGACCAAAAGACTCACAGGGCTCCTGTGCAATTCCCACCGGAGACACTGCAGAGATGTGTGAACCGGCTCCATAGAGAGAATAAGATGTGGGGAAACTCCCATTATAGCGAACACAGACATCATATGTGATTTGCACCTGCACTGCGGTGCCGATTGCATTCGATGTCTGTGCAATGCAAGTTCAGCCATACAGTTGTATGGCTGAACTCGCATTGGATTCACACAAAAAAGGTGCAGGGACCTTCCCCCCCCCCCCCCCCCCCCTGGAATCAGATCGCATATGTGTGGCTTCACACGGAAAGGTTTTTTTTATCTTAAAGTGGTTGTAAAGTCAGAAGGTTTTTTTATCTCGCCCCCTGACATGCAACATTTGGCTTTTTATTTTTGGGAGGGGGGTTGTGTACCCTTTTTTTTTGTGGGACTTCCTGTCCCTCTTCCTGCTCCCTATCTTCGGCCGCCTAGGCGACTCCTCCTCTCGCCCTAGGCGGCCCCTCCATGCCAGCAATCTTCTGGGACACAACTCAGGTCCCTGAAGATCAGCTGGCCAAAAGGAGAGCGCAGCGCGACTCGCGCATGTGCAGTGAGTGCCCGGCCGTGAAGCCGTAATCTGTCACGGCCGAGTGCCCACAGTTACCATGACGGCGCCGAGGAGAGGAAGGGTAGAAAAGCTAGCCTCCGGGCAGCCACATCGCTGGACCATGGGGCAGGTAAGTGTCGGTTTATTAAAAGTCAGTAGCTTCTGACTTTTAATGAACTAAAAAAACAGGTGGAACACCACTTTAATACATTCTATGCATTTAAGTTAAAAAACATTCTGTGTGCAGCAGCCCCCCAGCCCACCTAATACTTACCCGAGTCCATCGTAATCCAGAGATGTTGCAGGACAGTCTCGGCTGGCCGGGACTCTCCCTCCTCATTGGCTGAGACAGCAGCGTGGCGCCATTGGATCCCACTGCTGTCAGTGAGCCAATGAGGAGAGAGAGGGGGCGGGGCTGAACAGCGGCTCCAGGTCTGAATGGATACACAGAGCAGCGGCGCGGGTTCCCCCATAGCAAGCTACTTGCTGTGGGACACTCAACAGGAGATAAGGGCGAGGGACCCGAGAAGAGGAGGATCGGGCTGATCTATGCAAATTCATGGCACAGGGCAGGTAAGTATAACATATTTGTTATTTTTAAACTAAAAAAACTGAGACTTTACTATCACTTTAATGCATATAATGCATTAAGATAAAAAAACTTTCTGCCTTTAGAACCACTTTAAGGCCCCTTTCACACTGGGGCGGTAGGGGGCGTCGGCAGTAAAACAGCGCTATTTTTAGCGCTGTTTTACCACGGTATTCGGCCGCTAGCAGTGCGGTTTTAACCCCCTGCTGGTGGCCGAAAAAGGATTAAAACCACTCGTACAGCGCGGCTATAGCCGCGGTATAGGCGCGCTGTCCCATTGATTTCAGTGGGCAGGAGCGGTGAATTTTCACCTTCACCGCTCCAAAGATGCGGCTCGCAGGACTTTTTTTACCGTCCTGCCAGCACACCGCTTCAGTGTGAAAGCCCTTGGGTTTTCACACTGAACAAACAGCGGAGGCTGTTTAGGGGCGGTTTGCAGGCGCTATTTTTAGCGCAATAACGCCTGCAAACTGCCCCAGTGTGAAAGGGGTCTAAGGATCTGTTTGTGTGGTGGTTTGCACATCCCTAAAAATTACCATACAGCTGTAGAGGGCTGTACACATACCACGGCAGCAATGTTTTGCGCTGTGTCAAGTTGACAGGTGTCACAGTCTGCCATATGCACCCATTCAAATTAATGGGGCCACACCACAACTGCAAGCCAAATGCTATGCTCTCGAGTAAAGTGTGTTAGCCCACTAAAAATCACCAATTTAAAAAAAAGCTAAAGAAAAAACAGGCATCCTTCTGAATGCCTAATATTATAGTGGCTGCTTATTTATCTTCTTAAAAGCAATCCGCCACTGATAGCTTTTCAGAAGCTGCCGCTGCCCAATTATGAACTTGGCACACAGGTGACTTTGACATCAAATCTCGATTTAGTTTTAGTCATAGTCTTTTGACTAAAATGCCATTTTAGTTTTAGTCGTATTTTCGTCATTTGAATTGTTTTAGGTTTAGTGGTAATGTAGTTGACAAAAAAGTGTTAATTTAGTTGACAAAAATATTTTTGCCGACAAAATTAACACTGTCTGTGAGCACCATTATTTTCAACAAAGGTTCAAATGACTTTTGTCAAAGATATCTGTGAAGTACATACAATGTCTTCCATAATATTACACATGCCATATGCCCTGGGAAGTACATCACACATTTGCCCCAGAATATTGCAGTGTGTTTCACCCTGGGAAGCACATCACATCAATTCTTTGCAACAAACTTTATATAACAAGGGCATGGATTTTTACAAAAGTCATCTAACAACATACACATACAGTGAGGGAAAAAAGTTTTTGACCTCCTGCTGATTTTGTATGTTTGCCCACTGACAAAGAAATGATCAGTCTATAATTTTAATGGTAGGTTTATTTTAATAGTGAGAGACAGAATAACAACAAAAATATCCAGAAAAATGCATTTCAGAACAATAATAAATTGATTTGCATTTTAATGAGTGAAATAAGTATTTGATCCCTGATCAATCAGCAAGTTTTCTGGCTCCCAGGTGTCTTCTATACAGGTAATGAGCTGAGATTAGCAGCACTCTCTTAAAGGGAGTGCTTCTAATCTCAGCTTGTTACCTCTATAAAAGATATCTGTACACAGAAGCAATCAATCAATCATATTCCAATCTCTCTACCATGGCCAAGACCAAAGAGCTGTCCAAGGATGTCAGGGACAAGCTTGTAGACCTACACGAGGCTGGAATGGGCTACAAGACCATCGCCGAGCAGCTTTGTGAGAGGGTGACAACAGTTGGTGCAATTATTTGCAAATGGAAGAAACACAAGATAATTGTCAATCTCCCTCGGTCTGGGGCTTCATGCAAGATCTCGCCTCGTGGAGTTTCAATGATCATGAGAATGGTGAGGAATCAGCCCAGAACTACACGGGAGAATTTTGTCAAATGATCTTAAGGCAGCTGGGACCTTAGTCACCAAGAAAACGAATGTTAACACTACGCTGTGAAGGATTGAAATCCTGCAGCACCCGCAAGGTCCCCCTTGTCAAGAAAGCACAATGCCAGGCCAGTCTGAAGTTTGCTAATGAACATCTGAATGTTTCAGTGGAGAAAAGGTGAAAGTGTTGTGGTCAGATGAGACCAAAATCGAACTCTTTGGAATCAACTCAACTCGCCATGTTTAGAGGAGGAATGCTGCATATGACCCCAAGAACACCATCCTCACCGTCGAATATGGAGGTGGAAACATTATGCTTTGGGGGTGTTTATCTGCTAAAGGAACAGGACAACATCACCGCATCAAAGGGATGATGGATGGGGATATGTACCGTCAAATCTTGGATGAGAATCTCCTACCCTCAGCTAGGGCATTGAAAATTGGTTGTGGATGGGTATTTAGCATGACAATGACCCAAAACAACAAAGGAGTGGCTCAATAAGAAGCACATTAAGGTTTTGTAGTGGCCTAGCCAGTCTCCAGACCTTATTCCAAAGAAAATGTGGAGAGAACTGAAGGTTCGAGTTCCCAAACATCAGCCTCAAACCTTAATGAGTTGGAGAGGATCTGCAAAGAGGACAAAATCCCTCCTGAGATGTGTACAAACCTGGTGGCCAACTACAAGACACATCTGACCTTTGATTGCCAAAAAGGGTTTTCCCACTAAGTACTAAGTTATGTTTTGCGAAGGGGTCAAATACTTTTTTCACTCATTAAAATGCAAATCAATTTTTAACTTTTTTAAATGCGTTTTTCTGGATTTTTTGTTGTTAGTCTGTCTCTCACTGTTAACCACTTCAGCCCCGGACCATTATGCTGCCTAAGGACCAGAGGACTTTTTCCAATTTGGCACTGCGTCGCTTTAACTGCTAATTGCACGGTCATGCAATGCTGTACCCAAACAAAATTTGCGTCCTTTTCTTCCCACAAATAGAGCTTTCTTTTGATGGTATTTGATCACCTCTGCGGTTTTTATTTTTTGCGCTATAAATGGAAAAAGACAGAAATTTTGAAAAAAAGTGATATTTTCGACTTTTTGTTATAAAAAAAATCCAATAAACTCAATTTTAGTCATACATTTAGGCCAAAATGTATTCGGCCACATGTCTTTGGTAAAAAAAATGTCAATAAGCGTATATTTATTGGTTTGCGCAAAAGTTATAGCGTCTACAAGCTAGTGTACATTTTCTGGAATTTACACAGCTTTTAGTTTATGACTGCCTATGTCATTTCTTGAGGTGCTAAAATGGCAGGGCAGTACAAACCCCCCCCCCCCCCAAATGACCCCATTTTGGAAAGTAGACACCCCAAGGAAATTGCTGAGAGGCATGTTGAGCCCATTTAATATTAATTTTTTTTTGTCCCAAGTGATTGAATAATGACAAAAAAAAAAAAATTACAAAAAGTTGTCAATAAATGATATATTGCTCACACAGGCCATGGGCATATGTGGAATTGCACCCCAAAATACATTCAGCTGCTTCTCCTGAGTACGGGATACCACATGTGTGGGACTTTTTGGGAGCCTAGCCACGTACGGGGCCCCGAAAACCAATCACTGCCTTCAGGATTTCTAAGGGTGTAAATTTTTGATTTCACTCCTCACTACCTATCACAGTTTTGAAGGCCATAAAATGCCCAGATGGCACAAACCCCCCCAAATGACCCAATTTTGGAAAGTAGACACCCCAAGCTATTTGCTGAGAGGCATGTTGAGTCCATGGAATATTTTATATTTTGACACAAGTTGCGGGAAAGTGACACTTTTTTTTTTTTTTTTTTGCACAAAGTTGTCACTAAATGATATATTGCTCACACAGGCCATGGGCATATGTGGAATTGCACCCCAAAATACATTTAGCTGCTTCTCCAAAGTATGGGGATACCACATGTGTGGGACTTTTTGGGAGCCTAGCTGCGTACGGGAAACCAATCACCGCCTTCAGGATTTCTAAGGGTGTAAATTTTTGATTTCACTCTTCACTGCCTATCACAGTTTCGGAGGCCATGGAATGCCCAGGTGGCACAACCCCCCCAAATGACCCCATTTTGGAAAGTAGACACCCCAAGCTATTTGCTGAGAGGCATGGTGAGTATTTTGCAGCTCTCACTTGTTTTTGAAAATGAAGAAAGACAAGAAAAAACTTTTTTTTTTTTTTCTTTTTTCAATTTTCAAAACTTTGTGACAAAAATTGAGGTCTGCAAAATACTCACTATACCTCTCTGCAAATAGCTTGGGGTGTCTACTTTCCAAAATGGGGTCATTTGGGGGGGTTTTGTGCCACCTGGGCATTCCATGACCTCCGAAACTGTGATAGGCAGTGAAGAGTGAAATCAAAAATTTACGCCCTTAGAAAGCCTGAAGGCAGTGCTTGGTTTTCGGGGTCCCGTACGCGGCTAGGCTCCCAAAAAGTCTCACACATGTGGTATCCCCATACTCGGGAGAAGCAACAGAATGTATTTTGGGGTGTAATTTCACATATTCCCATGGCATGTTTGAGCAATATATCATTTAGTGACAACTTTGTGCAAAAAAAAAAAAAAATTGTCTCTTTCCCGCAACTTGTGTCACAATATAAAATATTGCATGGACTCGACATGACTCTCAGCAAATAGCTTGGGGTATCTACTTTCCAAAATGGGGTCATTTGGGTGGGTTTTGAACTGTCCTGGCATTTTATGCACAACATTTAGAAGCTTATGTCACACATCACCCACTTTTCTAACCACTTGAAGACAAAGCCCTTTCTGACACTTTTTGTTTACATGAAAAATTTTTTTTTTTTTGCAAGAAAATTACTTTGAACCCCCCAAACATTATATTTTTTTTTAAAGCAAATGCCCTACAGATTAAAATGGTGGGTGTTTCATTTTTTTTTTTCACACAGTATTTGCGCAGCGATTTTTCAAACGCATTTTTTGGGGAAAAAACACACTTTTTTAAATTTTAATGCACTAAAACACACTATATTGCCCAAATGTTTGATGAAATAAAAAAGATGATCTTAGGCCGAGTACATGGATACCAAACATGACATGCTTTAAAATTGCGCACAAACGTGCAGTGGCGACAAACTAAATACATTTTTAAAAGCCTTTAAATGCCTTTACAGGTTACCACTTTATATTTACAGAGGAGGTCTACTGCTAAAATTACTGCCCTCGATCTGACGTTCGTGGTGACACCTCACATGCATGGTGCAATTGCTGTTTACATTTGACGCCAGACCGACGCTTGTGTTCGCCTTTGCGCGAGAGCAGGGGGGGGACAGGGGTGCTTTTTTTTTTTTTTTTTTATTATTTTTTTGCTTTTTTATCTTATTTTTAAACTGTTCCTTTCATATTTTTTTTTTTTAATCATTTTTATTGTTATCTCAGGGAATGTAAATATCCCCCATGATAGCAATAGGTAGTGACAGGTACTCTTTTTTGAAAAAATTGGGGTCTATTAGACCCTAGATCTCTCCTCTGCCCTCAAAGCATCTGACCACACCAAGATCGGTGTGATAAAATGCTTTCCCAATTTCCCAATGGCGCGGTTTACATCCGGCGAAATCTAAGTCATGAAATGCTCGTAGCTTCCGGTTTCTTAGGCCATAGAGATGTTTGGAGCCACTCTGGTCTCTGATCAGCTCTATGGTCAGCTGGCTGAATCACCGGCTGCATTCTCAGGTTCCCTGTTGAGACAGGAGAGCCAGAGAAAAACACGGAAGACGGTGGTGGGGGGGGCATTCCCTCCCACTGCTTGTAAAAGCAGTCTAGAGGCTAATTAGCCACTAGGATTGCTTTTACATGAAAGCCGACTGCTGGCTGAAAAGAATGATACCAAGATGATACCTAAACCTGCAGGCATCATTCTGGTATAACCACTCAAAGTCGTGAATGGCGTACCTGAAGACAAAAAAATGGTTAACAATAAAACACAATACACAGGAAAAGTATAAAAAATTGCATACCTGAAAAGCAAACTTGATAAAACATAATAACAATAAAACATTGCAGAATAGAATACAATAAAAAAGAGCAGAACAATAGAGAGAGAATAGAGAGAGAACAATAAAACGACAACTATTTTTTTTTATTATATATAATATTTTTTTTTTTTTACACTTTTTTTTGTAACTAACTTTTATAACTGTATATACAAACAGGGGAGTTGGGACTTTAAATGAAGCGGTTGGATTGCGGAGGGTTGAAAAATATTAATTTAATAGTCATAGTAAATAGAATAACAAGGATTTCACATATATCAACACACATATATGTTATTGCATAAAAATGAAGCATATAGTATGGAAAAATACATGCAGTAGTATTAAAATACTAATGGTACGACAGTAACTGGAATTAATCACATAGCCAAGATAATAATCATAATCCTGATCATGGTAGGTGCCAGAAATGGCATGCCCGGAACCTGGTAGCTGGGGTATAAAACACATGGAAATAATAATGGTCATAATAGGTACCCGAGATGGTGTGCCCGGGACCTGGTATGAAAAGGGCACAATGATGTAGGATGTTGAAAAATAATGATGACATCAGAGTACAAATAATTAAGGTTGAAGCATCAAGTGTAGCTCGACGCGTTTCGTGGATGGTTTTCTCCACTCATCAGGAGCTGATGCAGTACAAACCTGTAAGATATATACATATGATAAATCTCCATCTTAATAGAGAGGAGTAAAATAGATCTAATCCCAAAATGGTTGGTCAGAAAACATACACTTACCAACCCTGGCACTGAGTGCGTCGCACGGCAAATGGCACGGAGTGAGCCAGAGGCAACAAACCTTTTGACAAGTTCTTCATTATTATTTCGGTCACTTGGACACCACCCCACTATCCGGACACTGCCATTCCATCACCCGTTGCTACCCAGACATATTATGCTGCCTCAGCTCCCGTGCCGGGGTTTGTTGCCTCTGGCTCACTCCGTGCCATTTGCCGTGCGACGCACTCAGTGCCAGGGTTGGTAAGTGTATGTTTTCTGACCAACCATTTTGGGATTAGATCTATTTTACTCCTCTCTATTAAGATGGAGATTTATCATATGTATATATCTTACAGGTTTGTACTGCATCAGCTCCTGATGAGTGGAGAAAACCATCCACGAAACGCGTCGAGCTACACTTGATGCTTCAACCTTAATTATTTGTACTCTGATGTCATCATTATTTTTCAACATCCTACATCATTGTGCCCTTTTCATACCAGGTCCCGGGCACACCATCTCGGGTACCTATTATGACCATTATTATTTCCATGCGTTTTATACCCCAGCTACCAGGTTCCGGGCATGCCATTTCTGGCACTTACCATGATCAGGATTATGATTATTATCTTGGCTATGTGATTAATTCCAGTTACTGTCGTACCATTAGTATTTTAATACTACTGCATGTATTTTTCCATACTATATGCTTCATTTTTATGCAATAACATATATGTGTGTTGATATATGTGAAATCCTTGTTATTCTATTTACTATGACTATTAAATTAATATTTTTCAACCCTCCGCAATCCAACCGCTTCATTTAAAGTCCCAACTCCCCTGTTTGTATATACCTGATTCCAGGATGGAGGCGACAAGTGCGCCTCATTTAAAGTCCCAAACTCCCCCCTTTTTATGCCTAACTTTTATAACTGTAACCAGTTCCAGGTACGGGTCTCTCAAAATGCGATGGCATCTTGGGAGACCCTGTGAAAGTGTGCCTAGTCTGTGCAATGCTGTACCCTACGCTAATACGCAACTAGTGCATGGTAGCGTTCAAAACATTCACCAATGCAAAGACCAGGATTATCAGGACAGGAGGGACAATAATAGCGGGTGTCACGCCTATATCCGCGCTTGCTGCAGACACAACATCTTTTTTGGGGGGGTTCGCTGGGTAGGGGTACTTGGGAGGACATAAAGAAAATGCCTCTCATGCAGCCGACTGCATTTGGTTGGGGATGTGAATGGGGGAAGTACGGGCGCTGCAGAAGTGGTGGGTTCCCAATTAGGATTGGCAAATGCAGCAGGAAGGGCATTATGGGCACGACGGGCCTGTGTTTGTCTTCTTGGTGGCAGCGGGACACTACTTGAGCTTGCCACCTCACCAGCTTGAACTGCATTTATGGGACTCGCCACGTCACCAAGTGTTACTGCAGTGCTGGTTTGACTACGACCGGGGTGTGCTAGGCCGCTGGTGCTTGTCAGTTCACCAAAACGCTGCCAAAAAAACTGTTAGCAAACGCAGGGATCAGGCCTGACTCTGCAAACGCTGCAGTTATGCGTTTAGTGTTTTGTAAGTGACAGTGATTGATCGATACTGCACTTGGGTGGGCTAGGCCGGGCGGAGGGGCAAACCGCAGGTGCTAGCAGGTATCTGGGCTGATCCCCCTAACACTGCGTTTTTGGGAACCCTAAACTGCTGGGGATGCTAGTATAGATCTGATCGGATCAGATATTGATCCGTTCAGATACTATACCACTAAGAGAGGCGTATGCTGCGTGCGTGGGTGTTAGCGGTACTGGCTCTAATCTGACGCTGCCTGGGGCTGGTGCTTGCCAGTTCACCAAAATGCTACCAAAAAAACTGTTAGCGATCGCAGGGATCAGGCCTGACTCTGCGAACGCTGCAGTTATGTGTTTAGTGTTTTGTAAGTGACAGTGATCGATCGATACTGCACTTGGGTGGGCTGGGCCGGGTGGAGGGGCAAAACGCAGGTGCTAGCAGGTATCTGGGCTGATCTTTCTAACCCTGCGTTTTTGGGAACCCTAAACTGCTGGGGACGCTATTATAGATCTGATCGGATCAGATATTGATCCGTTCAGATACTATACCACTAAGGGAGGTGTATGCTGCGTGCGTGGGTGTTAGCGGTACTGGCGCTAATCTGACGCTGCCTGGGGCGACGCATATCACCGCCGGGCGATCAGGGGGCTAAACCTTTATTTGGTAATAAACGGCGGGTGCCCTGACACTATAAAAAATTAACTAACCAGCGTCACCCGTAACGGTTATACGGTGATCAGTGGTGAAAGGGTTAACTAGGGAGCAATCAAGGGGTTAAAACATTTATTAGATTATTAGATTATTAGATTATTGGCTGACAGCTGATCATGTGGTAAGGGGTCGGGACCAACCCCTTACTCTGATCTGTGATCAGGCGAGTCTCATAGACTCGCTGATCACCGAGCGCGCCGCGCGCGCCCTGCAGGGGGCGCGCAGGCCGCTCATGCACGGGACGACGTCAATAGACGTCGTCCCGGCAATTTAGATCCGCGCTGTTGCCGTCATTTGGCAATGGCCCGGATCTGAAGCTGTTAAAAAAGAAAAACTGAAATATCGCATAGTATTCAGACCCTTTGCTGTGACACTCATATATTTAACTCAGGTGCTGTCCATTTCTTCTGATCATTCTTGAGATGGTTCTACACCTTCATTTGAGTCCAGCTGTGTTTGATTATACTGATTAGACTTGATTAGGAAAGCCACACACCTGTCTATATAATACCTTACAGCTCACAGTGCATGTTAGAGCAAATGAGAATCATGAGGTCAAAGGAACTGCCTGAAGAGCTCAGAGACAGAATTGTGGCAAGGCACAGATCTGGCCAAGGTTACAAAAACATTTCTGCTGCACTTAAGGTTCCTAAGAGCACAGTGGCCTCCATAATCCTTAAATGGAAGATGTTTGGGACGACCAGAACCCTTCCTAGAGCTGGCCGTCCGGCCAAACTGAGCTATCGGGGGAGAAGGGCCTTGGTGAGAGAGGTAAAGAAGAACCCAAAGATCACTGTGGCTGAGTTCCAGAGATGCAGTCGGGAGATGGGAGAAAGTTGTAGAGTCAACCATCACTGCAGCCCTCCACCAGTCAGGGCTTTATGGCAGAGTGGCCCGACGGAAGCCTCTCCTCAGTGCAAGACACATATAAGCCCGCGTGGAGTTTGCTAAAAAAAACACCTGAAGGACTCCAAGATGGTGAGAAATAAGATTCTCTGGTCTGATGAGACCAAGATAGAACTTTTTGGCCTTAATTCTAAGCGGTATGTGTGGAGAAAACCAGGCACTGCTCATCACCTGTCCAATACAGTCCCAACAGTGAAGCATGGTGGTGGTAGCGTCATGCTGTGGGGCCGTTTTTCAGCTGCAGGGACAGGACGACTGGTTGCAATCGAAGGAAAGATGAATGCGGCCAAGTACAGGGATATCCTGGACGAAAACCTTCTCCAGAGTGCTCAGGACCTCAGACTGGGCCGAAGGTTTACTTTCCAACAAGACAATGACCCTAAGCACACAGCTAAAATAACGAAGGAGTGGCTTCACAACAACTCCGTGACTGTTCTTGAATGGCCGAGCCAGAGCCCTGACTTAAACCAAATTGAGCATCTCTGCAGAGACCTAAAAATGGCTGTCCATCAACGTTTACCATCCAACTTGACAGAACTGGAGAGGATCTGCAAGGTGGAATGGCAGAGGACCCCCAAATCCAGGTGTGAAAAACTTGTTGCATCTTTCCCAAAAAGACTCATGGCTGTATTAGATCAAAAGGGTGCTTCTACTAAATACTGAGCAAAGGGTCTGAATACTTAGGACCATGTGATATTTCTGGTTTTCTTTTTTAATAAATCTACAAAAATGTCAACAATTCTGTGTTTTTCTGTCACTATGGGGTGCTGTGTATACATTAACGAGGAAAAAAATGAACTTAAATGATTTTAGCAAACGGCTGCAAAATAACAAAGAGTGAAAAATTTAAGGGGGTCTGAATACTTTCTGTACCCACTGTATATATTTTTTATATATATATATATATATATATATATATATTTAGAAAATTGAAAATTGATAGAGTCACTCATAACTCATATAAGGTGGTTGAGTGGCTTTGGTAAGAGTACATTTCCAGTAAGGTCTCCTCCTCTAACACCCTTATATTCTAGTCCCCAAAAGAGGGATGATGGATTAATATTTAAAAGTATTAATATAAAATGTCTCACTGTCATTGATTGTAAATTCTCTGAGCAGATAGAATACAAATGGTCATATATCCTCTTCTAAAATGATCTCTTCATCCTACCAATATAGAAGCTGTCACACTGGTAAAGCAACAGTTAAACCACAACCTCAGTACCACAATAAGTGTGGTGAAAGAATGTAACATACTGTACGTATATATTGGTAAGAGTAATTTCTGAACCTTCAAGTATATATTGGCAATAACCGCAATGTCCACATTTGTAGGTACCTGTATCCACACAACAATTTTTGTTCTTTATTGTATTCCACAACAACCTGTTCCTTAGTTACTTACTTCTTCTATAAATCGCTTTTGGTACTTCAGGAATTACCTGTATGGTTTCAGGAGTACCAGTTTTTCTTGATAATGCTAATAATTACCATACAGTATGTTGTCTACTATACCTCCAGCATATTTGAGTTATCTGTTCATTGTCACCTTCTCATTTCTTACTGTGTGCCAGAGATGCCAGGAGAATTGTATGTGCCTTATTTAAATTCCAAATTTATGTCCCTGGTTCAGAAACCAGTCTCTGAATAGTGTTCAAAATCACTATTCTTGATGCAATTGTGTCTTGACCTTAAACATTGATCTATAGGGATTTCCTAGTAAGAATTGTATGGTATGTGCATGTAAAATATACATCTGTGGTGATTTTCTGCAAAATAACAAGGTGCAGATTTTTTCATTCTACTCCAATGAAATTTTGCTCCTAAGGGCATTTGGTGTTTGGCCTAAATCTAAGATTCACAGCACTTGAATACAAATAAATAAATAGATAAAAAACACTGTAACTATATTGGAGCTCGTCAAAACAATAAATACATCATCAATATACTGATGTCTTGATTCCATGCTAACATGTTCCAGAAACTTAGTTGCTTCATCATTCACAGGTACAAGTTGGCATAGGACTTGGCCATAGCTGATCCCTGTCAAAAGTTCTGTTGCTGGCAATGCTGAGTGAATAAAGTCGTATTTGAAAGAATTTGATTCAGTAATTTGTTCAAACTGTACATTTTCTTTTTCATTTCTGTCATGACTGTGATTTTGGGTCAGTGCCAGTTTTAGATAAAATAGGGCCCTATTTAAATAGAAGTGAGCAGAGGGATATAATGTCGGCAAGAAGGAAGGGAGACGAGCATGCAAACACGGAAATTATGGGGACTCAATCTCTACGTTCAGCTAAAGAAAAAGACAAAGATAAGGGAGTACTGTCTACAGTGGCGGGGGCAACAGCAGCAGCAGTCGCAGCAACTGCAAAACTGGAGAGAATGGTTAATGCAACTGATCATACTCCAGCGAAAGGAGGGCAGCAGGTACAAAGTAAGACAGCGACAGATAGGAAGAGCCAGGGACATCTGAATACGCTTACAAGTGGTGCTATAATAAAGAACCCTCCACCTAAAGGAACAGGAACAGTAGGGAAAACAATAGAAACAGTTGGTATCCAGACTCATATAGCAGAAGGAGAGCCATCCCTTAAAGAAATCTTTTTAGCAATTAATGCTTGTAAACAATCTCTGGGTGAAATGGCAGATCAAATTAAAGACATCAAGGAAGAATTATCCCGGGTATGTCACGATCTTAAAAAAATGGCAGAAAGAGTAACAGAAATGGAAGGGAAAATAAGCTTGATGGAGGATGACTTGCACCCAATGAAACAAGAGGTGAAGGCCCAGAAAGAACAGATAAACAGACTCATGGACAAATTCGACGAAATGGAAAACAGACTTCGCAGAGACAATGTGAGGATAATAGGGTTCCCTGAGAAGAGTGAGGGATCAGATCCAATAGGATTCCTGGAAAAATGGTTGACTGAAACTTTTGGAAGTGAGACATTCTCACAGCAGTTCTCTATTGAGAGAGCACATAGAGTTCCATTTAGACCCCCCCTCAGGGAAGCCCTCCAAGAGCCTTGTTATTAAAATTCTTAAATTATAAGGATAAGGTGACCCTTCTCTGAAGGGCCAGGGAGAGAGGGAACCTATCCTTTGAGGGAGCTAGGATATCAATGTACCCTGACTTTTCCCCCGATTTGCAGAGGCGTAGGGCAGAATTTCTAGGAATCAAGCGTAGTCTCCAATTGTTTGACATCACATATGCTCTCCTTTACCCCGCTAGGCTCCGGGTGAATGCACTCGGAAGAAGTCAAATTTTTGAGTCCCCGGAAAGGGCGCGGGCATGGCTAGAGGAAAAAAGAGATCAGTTGTCACTGAAATAAATGGGGGTTGAATTAGAGAAGATTTACATGGATGGGGAATGAATGGAAATAAAATTGATATATTTTGCATAAAGTGGGTGGGGGGGGAGATTCACATGGTTGGTAATAAGGAATGAGTTTGTATTTGGGTGAAGGGAGGGAGGGATGGGTAGAGGGTGGGGGGAGGGTAGGTGCCGGAGTGGGGGGAATAGGTTTGGTAAAGGTGGAGGAGTATGAGACGGTCATTAAAAAAGCTTTCAAGGGGGACCTAGAATGGTGTGGGGGGGAAGAGGGGGGGTTTTGAGGGGGGTGGGTAAAGGTTATAGAAGTAAGAAGACACAGAAAAGGATATGGTTGAATTACAAGATCGTAAGGAGATGTTTTTGCACATTAAATAGTACACCCCCGTATTGGGTAACACATGGCGCACAAGTAAAACACAAAAATAGTTATAATAATTACAATAGTAGTGTGAAATATGAGTAAAATCCAAGGGTTTGAAGTTATTAAAGTAAAATATTTGGGTGAAGGGGAAAAACCCCTTATATTACATAGAGAAAAGCACTTTAGTAGTTCAGAAATACGAAGGGAAATGGCATTCTTTTATCAAAGGAGGGGGTGGGGTTGTGTTTTTTTTTTTTTTTTTTCCTCTCCCTTTTCATAGTCTGCTGAACATAAACAACAATCCATGGTCCTGAACATTGGGTCGTGGAATGTCCGAGGGTTGGGTTCCCCAGTTAAAAGAGCAGTAGTATTTGATGTTCTAGACACATTTAAAGTTGGGATTTCCTGTCTACAAGAGACACACCTAACAAAAGACACTAAAATTAATATGAGGAATAGAAGATATCAGCACCAGTTTCACTCCATGTATACCTCCTATTCAAGGGGAGTGTAGATTTTGATTGGCAGTGGGGTAGCGTTCTCTTGCAGACAGTGCAGAGTAGATGAAGAAGGGTGGTATGTGTTTTTTCATTGTAAAATAGAGAACCTGGAATTTGTACTGGCTAGTATATATATCCCCCCTCCCTTTAAATTGGATGTTATGTATAGCCTTTTGGAATTTATAATAGACAAGCCTGAGTTACCAGTTATAGTAGTTGGGGATTTCAATGTAGTTTTGGACAAGAAAGCAGATAGGCTCCCTCCGGGGAAACAAAGCCAAGGGAAACAGGAAACTCAGATGAGACAATTTCTCCAAGAAGCAGGGCTATCTGACATATGGAGAACACGGAACCCGGGGACGGCACAGTTTTCATGCTATTTGAGTTCCTGTGCTACACTATCGAGGATAGATCTTGTATTAGGTAATGGGCTAGCATCACAAGTAATAAATAATGTAGATTATCAACCTAGAGGAGTATCGGACCATTCCTTACTTACGATTTCGGTACAGCTGGGATATAAGAAAATATGTAGAACGTGGAAGATGAACCCAGCCTGACTGGAAGTAATAGAGGGTCAGGAAGTGGTTGTGGCACAGTTGAAGGAATTTATAAAATTTAATGCAGATATCACATCGAAGGGGGTGATGTGGGACGCACTGAAGGCATACTTGAGGGGTTCACTCATACAGAAAGTGTCAAAAATTAAAAAAACATCACGGTTTAAAAATTAAAAAAACATCACGGGAGTGGGAAGAGAGGTTCAGGTTGGAGCTGGTTGGAGCAGAAAGGGAGTTTACGAAAGAACATTCCCCTGAAAAACAGAAAGTGTGGGAGAATAAACAACAAAGGTACAAAGATATAATAATTAGGAAGGTAGAAAATAAAAAGTTGTTCCAGAAACAAATTATGTATGGGGAAGGGGAAAAAGTAGGGAAGATACTGGCTCACATTGTTAAAACCAGCTCCCCCCCATCCATGGTCCCAGCTATTAGGACTTTGAGAGGTGAGATTTCATCTCAGATAGAGGTAATTGCTGAGACGTTTAAAGAATATTATAAAGGATTGTACAAGTCCCGTGGGATCATGGGAGGAGAGGAAATGGATAACTTCTTTAACAATATTGACATCCTGGTATTAGAGGGGACAGATAAAGAGGAGTTGGAGAGACCAATTACAATTGAGGAAATCAAAATGGCGGTAATAGGAATGGCCAATAACAAGTCCCCTGGCCCTGACGGTCTCCCAGTCGAGATCTATAAACAGTATGGAGAAGTACTACTTCAGGAACTCCTTAAGGTATTTAATTGGGCAAAAGATAAAGGGAGATTACCTACATCAATGACCGAAGCCACAATTATTGTGTTACACAAAGAGGGGAAGGACCCCCTAGAACCTGGGTCTTACAGGCCCATATCGTTACTCTGTTCAGATGTAAAGATCTTAGCAAAAGTCTTAGCTGCTAGAATAAAGAAAGTAATCCATAAAGTTAAAGCAGAACTCCATTTAATACCAACAAGATAAAATGAATAACCCCTTAAAAAAAATAAAACTAGCTTTTGCTGCTATACTCACTTTCATTCTAGAGATCCCTCCAGGACTTTTTCCTGCTGCTAGATACTGTATTCTCAGTATGTTGGGCAGTATCATTCTATGCACATCCTCTTAGTTCAGGTTGTCCTGAAACCTTCTCTTCCCCCAGCCGGTGACTGGACAGGAAATGGAGAAGCAGCATAGTGATAAGCTCATCGCTGTTACTCTGCTTTCTCCACTTATCAGCATGCTTCTTGACATCACATCAAGTTGGATCTTTCTGTTTTTCTGTCTCACACTCCAGCCGTGCTAGGCAGGGACTGCAAGAGGTTGATTCCAGGTCAAATTCAGGTTTATATACTGCTTGTGTTGAAAAAGATAAATTTCATGATGTAATAATGATTAAAGAGTTGGGTTTTTATATCAGCTGATTTATATCAGTTCTCCCTTGGGTTATGCCTCGGATAGAAGTGTATAAACTAGCCAAATAAGAGAATAAAAATAAGCTTCATAGTCTATTTTGAAATTGCATGTGCAGCCATCGAAAAACACAAAATTATTTAGGGCACTTTCACACAGGGGCGGGGGCGTCGGCGGTAAACTCAATGTTTTAGTAGCTCTTTTCAGTCGCTAACGGGGTGCTTTTAACCCCCGCTTTGCAGGCGCTTTGGCGGCACTGCCCATTGATTTCAATGGGCAGGGGCACTTTAGGAGCCATGTATACACCGCTCCTAAAGCGCCACAAAGATTTTTTTTAACGTCCCGTAATCGCACCGTTTCAGTGTGAATGCACTTGGGCTTTCACATTGGAGTGACAGGAGAGGCACTTTGCAGACGCTATTTTTAGCTGTAAAATGCCTGTAAAACACCTCAGTGTGAAAGTAGCCTTATTGAGCCAGGAGGAACGGTCTAACAAATAATAACATTACAGGACAAACATCAACAAAGTTTGTAACATTCAAAATCTCTCACTCCAAAGTATATTATGTATGAGATAGCGTACAAAACTAAACAGTCCAGATTATGTGACATACAGCAAGGCATATAAAGTGAAGCAGTCCAGTATATGTGACATACAGCATCGTGTACAGAGTAAAGAAGCTCAGAGTTTGGACTGTACATGTACATGCATTATGTAGAAGGCTAAAGCAGTCCAGATTATGTCATTCATTTCAAAGTAAAGCAATCCAAAGCGTGTGACATGAAATAAGCTATACAGAATTATGGAGTCCAGAGTATGTGACACACAACGTGGCCAACAGTGTACAATAGTTCAGTTAGTGCTGAGCCGAATGTGCCTGGGTTTGGTTCCGGCCACACAGTGTTATTGGTTGCTAGGAAGTTTTTGCTACCATCCTAGCAACTGATGACACTATGCAGCCTGGTCATGTTTAGTCAGTTGCATCAGCCAGCATCCCTGGTCCCATTGTTTACATTCAGGCCAGGAATGAACTGTAATACCGCCACTAATGAATGGCTTCTTGCATAGCCAGTGGCGTGGTGGAGCAGCAGGCAGGCAAAGAAGCCATTTAGTTTGCTGGTTTGTGAAAGAGCAAACAGCTAGTGTGGAGTAAAAGCCCCAAACTGAGTATGTGAAATAGCATAGCATACAGAGTAAAGTCATTCAGAATATATAAAGTATAGCATGGCATACAGGGTAAAGCAGTTCGGAGCATGTACAGAATAAAACCCTCCACAGTATGTTATGTGTGTATTGCACGTCATTCAGGAAAAAGCAGTCCAGGGTATATAATATGATGTATTGAGTACAAAGTAAAGCAGCCTGGATTATGTGACGTATCATGCGGTGTACAGAATAAAGCAATCCAGATTACTTAACATTTTGATTATGCATGGAGTAATAAAGTCCAGAGTATGTAGAATACAGCATGGTACATAGGATAAAGCAGTCTTGAGAATTTGATATAAAACAGCACAGCCTACTGAGTAAAATTGGAATTGAAAGTTTCCTTACCATAGGCTGTATGTAGAATAGTTGTCTGTCCCTGCAGCTGTGCTACTTACTCAGGTACCTGCTTTTTTGTGAGGAGTCTTTTCTGGGATCTATAGGCTCACCACCACACCCCATACCTTATCCAAAAAAGTGTTTATCTTGCCCACAGATGGCACTTGCATACCGATAAGCTTTGATTCTCTTCAGCAGCTACAGTCTGCTGTTGTGGATAAGTTTTGTTTAGAAAAATAAAATACTAATTTTTTTACAAAAAAAAGGATTCAGGATAATTATACAGCTGCCAAGAATATAACTTTCAATGGGCTTGATTCACACATCTCTGTTCCTGTGCACTTTGTTAATGTGCACTGTATCACACGTCATCTTGTGTTACATTAGGACAGCCAATTTATTTTGAATCAGCTGCTTACACACAGGAACAGACCTGGTCCTGGTAGTGCTGAGTCGAAGGGTCTGTATGCTACAATCACATGATCAATTCCAGTTTTGTAATAAGAAAAAAATTGCTGACAAAAAAGGCAAGCCAATCACAAGACCAGAAAATTAAATGTTTGGGGGCAATTTGTAGATTACAGTACACTGCCACTGGTATCGCCATGGTTGCAGAAAGTGACATCAGATTTTCTTTTGGAACTTTAAAAATGATGTTTATTTACCCTAAGGCTCTGTTTCCACTAGTGCGACTTTTCATGCGACTTGGGACTGAAAAGTCGCATGACAAATTGTTTCCTATGATTTCCAATGAGTACCGTTCATATCTGTGCGACTTCAAGTCGCAGCGACTTCAAAGTAGTCCCTGCACTACTTTGGTCCCACTTTGATGCGACTTGAGGTCCATAGATACAGGCATTGCTTCAAATCGCGGTAAAAAGTTGCGGTAAAATCGCGGTAAAAAATTGCGGCAAAATCGCGCGACTTTGGGGACGCACTAGTGGAAACATAGCCTAAAAGTACATTTTTTTCACAGATTGCCTTGTCTCATAAAATGTGCTAATGAATCCCTGAAGAGAAAAAAGAAGAGAGTGCATACACATTCTGTATACACAGTAAATAAAGAAGCAAAGCGGTACTGTGTTTTCCTGCTGCAGTGGTAGTGTTGTGTATCACCATGGTGAATGGCTTAAGTGGCTGCAAATAAATCATGTTGAGTTGCAGTTTCAAATGATTTTTTTCCTTTTTTTCAATTGATGTTACATTACAAAAGTTTTATGGATAAATTATATTTCATATCAAATTAGAAAAAAAATTGTAATTTTCCTGATATTAGATATCTTTTTGAGACACCTTTTTATATGCAAAACACATTGCACGGTTAAAGTGGAGTTCCGCCTTTTTTTTTGTTTTTTTTTTGTTTTTTTTTAAGTCAGCAGCTACAAATACTGCAGCTGCTGACTTTTAAAATATGGACACTTACCTGTCCAGGGAGCCCAAAGCGATGTTGGCACCCAAAGCCGATCTATCCCTCGGCTGTCAGGTGCTGCCTCCGCCATCCTTGGCAAGGGAATAAGGAAGTGAAGTCTTGCGGCTTCCCTTCCTGGTTCCCTACTGCGCATGCGCGACTCACGCTGCGCTATCCCACTGGTCCCTGCTGTCTTCTGGGACCCGTGTGTGAGAATACAGTGGGGGGGGACGACGGGAAGTGGCATAGATACTCGCGGGTGGCATGGGTATCTATGCCCGGAAGTGGGAGCAAAATACCTGTATTAGCCTGGTATTTGCTCCCCCCTGAAAGGTACCAAATGTGACACCGGGGGGGGGGGACCAGAAAAGCGGAAGTTCCATTTTTGGTTGGAACTCCGCTTTAAGGTTTATGCAAAAGATTTTCTTTGTGAACGTGATTTTCCATTTTGCTCTCTAGTGCCCTTATGTGACTTTCTAAATGTGTTTTTATACAGTTTTGTGTTGCAGAAAATGTTTAAAGCTCAACTCTAAGAAAACAGAAAAATACACACATGATATATATACAGTATAGCGCGGCTCTCGTTCTGGGTGAACATCATATGACGGCCTCCCAGAATGACCGCTCTAGCGTGCGCCCGGGGGTGCGCATCGCGGCGATCGGTGGTGTGGTGTGTCAGTCTGACGGAGGCTCTTTACCACGTGATCAGCCGTGTCCAATCATGGCTGGTGACGATGTAAACAAGAAGAGCCGTTGATCGGCTTTTCCTCACTCTCATCTGACAGACGCGAGTAGAGGAGAGCCAATCGGCTGCTCTCCTGACGGGGTGGTCTGTGCTGATTGTTTATCAGCTCAGCCCCCACTCGGATGCCCACCCAGGACCACCAGGATGCCGCCAGGACCACCAGGGGTGCCACCACACTGGACCACCAGGGAAATGCCAGTCAGTGCCCAGGCAACTGCCAATCAGTGCCCATCCCCAATGCCTGCCAGTGCCATCAGTGATGCCTGTCAATGCCATCTATCAGTGCCGCATATCAGTGCCACGTAGCAGTGCCACCTATCAGTGCCCGGCAGTGCCCCCTATCAGTGCCACC
Organism: Aquarana catesbeiana; assembly: GCF_042186555.1. NCBI lineage: Eukaryota > Metazoa > Chordata > Amphibia > Anura > Ranidae > Aquarana > Aquarana catesbeiana. The sequence continues at coordinate 296,523,856 of NC_133328.1, forward strand.
CAAAAGCACCCATCAGTGCAGCCTTTCAGTGCTCATCAGTGTCACCTATCAGTGCCCACCAGTGCCACCCATGAGTGCCCATCAGTGCTGCCTATCAATGCCCATCAGTGCTGCATATCAGTGCCACCCATCAGTGCCGCCTACCAGTGCCCATCAGTGCCACCTATCAGTGCCAACTCTTTGGTGCCACCTCATCGGTGCCGCCTTATCAGTGCCCTTCAGTGAAGGAGAAAACTTACTTATTTACAAAATTTTATAACAGAAACAAAAGAAAAACTTTTATTTTTTTCAAAATTTTAGGTCTTTTTTTATTTGTTTAACAAAAAATAAAAAATGCAGAGGTGATCAAATACCAACAAAAAAAGCTCTATTTGTGGGAACAAAATTAAAAAAAAATCTGTTTGGATACAGTGTAGCATGATTTAAACTTTCATTTAAACAGCGACAGCACTGAAAGCTGAAAATTGGCTTGGGCAGGAAGGGAGTGTAAGTGCCCTGTATTGAAGTGGTTAAGCAGGTAAAAGGTCTGGAGTGGATTAAGGCCCATACACACGATCCAAAAATCGGACGAAAAATACCAAATTCGACACGATCGTACGATAATCGGATCGTTAGTACAGAGATTTTGAGAGGCGATCATAACAGTTCATCTGATATTATTCGATCGGACAAGCACGAAAATTTTCCTCGTACGATATCAGAACGTACAATTTTCGTTCAGTCGGTACAGTTGTCGTCTGAAAATATAATGCAAATACACTACATTACATGACATCACTTTGATTTTATTTCTGTCGTACAAGAATTTTCGTGACCTTAGTAACCTATTCAATTCCTATTTGCAACTAGTAAGCGAAAAAAGTCGGATGGTGTGTACGGGGCATAAGTGTGGTATTTGCATTTCAAATCTATTGCTGTAAACCTGCATCATGCCTTCAAAGGAGCTGTCCATGCAAGTGAAACAGGCCATTCTAATGCCACATAGACATGATCGGAATTTCGGCCCGCAAAAGACCAATGAGAGTTTTTCGTCATAAAATGCGACCATGTGTATGCTCCATCGGACTTTTGCTGGCCGAATTCTAGCCAGCAAAAGATTAAGAGCATGTTCTCAATTTTTCGGTCAGAAAAAGTTCCTATCCGAAAATGCGATCGTCTGTGACAATTCCGACTCGCAAAATTCCTGCACATGCTCGGAAACAATGCGACGCATGCTCGGAAGCATTGAACTTCATTTTCTTGGCTCGTCATTGTGTTGCGTTTGTTACAATATGATTTTTTTTAATTATACAGACTTACGATACATGGGAAATAACATTACACAATAGTGGTTGGTCATAGAGATATTGTCAGTTTTTGGCTTGAGTAGATTTCTCAAACAAATGCTGTTTTATACAATGGGGGTAAATATCATTGTTGTATTTAATTGACAGTTCAATTAACAGGCTATTGTCTCTATTGCTACAGAACACAAGAAAGAGATTTAGTTGTTTGAGGTTTTCAAACTGAAAGAATGATTGTTAGATTATTGTCAGGTGTTGGCCTGATTAGACAATGGGTACGCAGATGCAGTTTTCAACAGTCCATTGTTTCAGCCTGACACATAAAAGGAGGTGAGTAGGGACACACAGACACACACACCATAATGCTGTAACATCTGACGCCACTCATGATAGAAGAAACTTGCCTGATGCTCCAGGAGAAACGTTGCCAGTGGAGATCACGAACATACAGTAACAGAAGATAAGTAACCTTTAGGTGTATTTGTACTAATATAGACCATAGGCTGTTCAGTTTTCTAGGCATTTTGCTTGTTATCGATATCTGTCAGTCTTGTATTGTATTCCTAATATTGTAATAGTTTTTGTATGTACAGCATCTTTGTATAGTAAAAGCACAATTTACACACTGCAGAAATCTCAGCTTCCTTGCTTATACCACAGAGTAACCTTGCTAGATAGACGCAAGCAAAACATTTGGGGGCTCGTGCCACGGTCTGATAGTTCAATTGAAGCAGACCTGTTTTTTCTGTAGTGTGTTGTGTAGCTTGTGCTAGGTAAAATGCTGTGTAAGCTGTTTAGGAAAAGCAAGGCTGCAGAGGGTTCTGGTGGCCAGAAAGAAGTGTGCAGCTTACCTATCTGGGCCAGAGACAATAAGTGGGAGCCTCTTGCTAAAGAATTTGTGAAGTATGCTTCTCTCTTGAAGCTGACTTGGGGTGATAAAGTGTCAGATCATTTTGTAGATTTTAGCCTTAAGGGGTTGGATTTAAGTAAAAAAGAGAAGAGGACATTGTCCACAGTGGGCTGGTATTTCCTTAATGCTATTTACACTGAATCACAGAGAAGGGAGAAGGCAGAGGCAGAAGTTAAGGTATTAAAAGGCTAGCTAGCAGTTGCTTCAGAGTGTGTGCGTTCAACTGCTAGTCGGGCTGATGATTTACAAGAGCGGTGTGCAGCCCTCATAACCAAATCAATTAATGCCTTAAGAAAATTGCCATTGTCACATCCCAAAAATTGGGATTGTGAGAATGTGCTTTCCTCATATGATAGTGAGGATGAGGAGATAGAATTTGATATTTTGCATGATGATCTGCTAGTGCGAAAGAAAAAGTATGCCAGACCTCTCATTACTAAGCATAGGAAACGGCAACATGATAGAGAGGATATGGCAGATGGGGAGGTGCATTATCGCAACCCCAGAGATGTTGAATTTGAAGAAGTACGGGAGTTTACACAAACTGAACTCCATGTGCTGGCAAAACAATACAAACAAAGGTCTGGGGAACCCCTATTGACCTGGCTCCTACGCTTATGGGATGAAGGGGCGGACAGTGTTGTTTTGTCAGGTAAGGAAGCAGTAACTATGGGAGCGTTAACCCATGATCCACAATTGCGTCAGGCAATGCGAAAAGCCCGAGAGTTTAGCGTTAATTTTTCACTGTTAGACCTTGTGAGAGATGGAATAGTCCGAGTATACACTAGTCCTACTGACCTGGAAAATACCTACTCATGGAGAGCAATAGGAGAGGGTATTTCCAGGTTACGTGAGATGGGTTGTATAACCGGATTAAATACGTTTCCAGAATGGATGGGTCCAGATATGGAACCCTTTACGTCTGCTCTGCACTCTAAGCTGATAAAGTCTGCGCAATTTAATCTCAGGGCTCCATTATTGTCCTTGTTGGGAGGCCTGGGATTAAACAGCAAGATTCATGAAGCCACAACCCTTTTAAGCCAGTTGGGGGAGCTAGAGGAGACTAAGACAAAACCTTCAGGGCAGTAGATAAGGTCAAGGCCAGACAGGAAGAATACAAGCAGAAAAGAACAGAGAAGAAAGGTAATAGGGTAGAGAAGACAGGAGGTGAAGAGAAAGCCAGGATTGTTATTTCTAGAAAAGAAATGTGGGTGGACCTATTAAAGGCAGGAGTACCTAAAGATGAGATAGATGGGATTTCTACTGAAGAAATGCTGAAGAGGTGGAAACATTTAGTAGGGAAAACTGTCAGGGTTAGAAACACTACACCTAGTGAAGATAACATCAGCCTAGAGTTAGAGAAAACAGAACAGACCCCTCCTGTTAGCACCAACTCAATTCCCAAAACTGAACATGAACTCAAACCCAAATCCCTTTATCCTGGGGAGGAGTTAGAGAGAATCAGAAAAGGGGATTGGGAGGTTCCATATCCTTTATGAAGGGAAGGTGAGTCTCCTGTAATAGCCGTGAGGGCAGTGACAGCAGGAGACCGACGCCCATATGCACTGTATGGTGGAGGAAGTCATCTTCTCCTACACATGTAATGGCTTTAGTTGATAGCGGAGCCGAAGTTACACTTTTTCAAGGAAATCCTTCCCATCACAAAGGAGAATTGATTTATGTAGAAGGTTTGGGAGGGCAAACTACACCAGCAGTTAGGATACGGATGAAATTGGCTATTGGCAAGGGATCAGGATTTATGACAAATGTTTTGGTATCAGAGTTACCCGAAAATATTCTTGGGATGGATGTACTTCAAGGTCAGTCAATTCAGACTGAAAGAGGTACATTCACATTCGGGTATCCTGATAAAGCGTATCTGATTAGGGCGGTGAAGGATGTGGTCAGAGGTCATGCGAAATGGACCCCTGTCTACATTCCTCCACCAGAGAAGCCAGTCTGTCTCTAGCAGTACAGACTTCCTGGAGGCCACAAAGAAATTGGGGAGACTATTCAAGAACTGTTGGGAGTAGGGATCCTTAGACCTGCTGTAAGTCCTTTCTCGTCTCCGGTGTTCCCAGTAAAAAAAACCTGATGGGACATATAGAATGACTGTGGATTACAGAGGTCTAAACAAAGTGGCACCTCCATTGAAGTCAGCTGTACCAGATATGATCTCAATTGTTGAGAAAATTGCTAAAAATGCAGGAGAATATCATGCTGTGATAGACCTGGCTAATGCTTTCTTTTCGATTTTGATAGACCCAGAGTGTCAAGACCAGTTTGCTATAGTGTGGGACGGCTGCCAGGACACTTTCACCGTGCTTCCTGAAGACTATTTTCATTCTCCAACGATTTGTCATGGACTGATTTCCCGAGATTTAAGTACCCTGAGTTTGAAAGTCGCTGTGTTCCACTACATTGATGACATCATGATCTCTGGAACAAACGAAGATATAACTGAAGCACTGCACTTGCTGATACATCACATGGAGAACAGAGGGTGAACTATCGACAAAGACAAAGTCCAAGGACCTGCCACGGAAGTGAAATTCCTGGGAATGATGTAGACTGGGCTGCAGAGGAAAATTCCAGAGACAGTTGTGCAAACTATCCAGGCTCTGTCGCCCCCTACTACCAAAGAAGAGGCACAGAAGTTCGTTGGAGTTGTGGGGTTCTGGAGATCATTAATCCCACATCTTGGACTGATTCTGAGGCCTATATATAATATCACCAGAAAAAAGACTGAGTTCTCATGGGGTTCAGAGCAGCGGACTGCATTCCTGGCTGCTAAAGAAGCTATTTTGCAGCATCAGGGATTAGGACCCGTGAGACAAGGAGTACCATTTCAGTTAGATGTAGTGGAGCAGAATGGTACCATATCTTGGAGTCTATGGCAGCCAAATGAAAAGAAAGGACAGAGAGCAATACCCATTGGATTTTGGTCCAAACAACTGACAGGGGCACAGAAGAGATACACGCACCTAGAGAAGTACCTGTTTGGGGGCTACACAGCACTTCAACATGTAGAGACCATTACAGGAAAGGACACAGTCACCATCCATACTGCATTGCCAATAGCAGGATGGGTGAGAGATAATGGACTGACCACTAGGGCAGCTGTAGCCCAGAACCAGACACTGATGAAATGGAAGTGGTACCTTCAAGAAAGAGGGGGTATTGCAGCTGGGGATGTTAGAGACATTTCAAAACAGTTGGCAGGGCTTGTTACTTTTACCAGCACCCGGCCAGAAGAAGAAATTCCTGTGCTGCAGTCATTCCCCATTCAAGAGGCTCCACCCTTTGAGTCTCTGTCAGAAGTCATGAAGGAGTCAGCGTGGTTCACTGATGGTTCAGCCATAGTCACCTCGTCTGGACGTAAATGGACAGCAGCAGCCTACAACCCAACTACAGACACAGTCCTGCAGGATTCCGGAATTGGAGGGTCCAGTCAGTATGCAGAGTTGAAAGTGGTGGTGATGACTCTTCAGGAGGATCCTTCTTCCCATGTCACTATCTACACTGACAGCTGGGCGGTTTTTAAAGGACTGACAACTTGGATGCCCACGTGGAAGTCCACTGAATGGATGATTCATGGAAAGGTGGTGTGGGGAGGCAAGGAAGTCTGGGACTACATCTGGAAGGAAGCTCACTCCCGCACCATAAAAGTGGGGCATGTTGATGCACATGTGCCCCTAGTCCCAGACTTTGAGAACTATTGTTGCAGATGAAATCGCCAAAGTGAAGGCAGTTGTGCCAATTGATCCTGTCTTGATGAACTTGGCCAACTGGGCCCACAAGCAATCTGGACAGTTGGGGCAGAAAGCAACATATGCCATACCATCCACAGGCAGCTGGTTTGATTGAAAGATACAACTGGCTATTGAAGGACCAGATACGCAAACTTACACCCACACATACACTAAGGGGGTGGGATCGGGTCCTCACACAGGCAGTCATGTTGTTAAATTCTAGGCCAATAGCCAAAAGCACACCATATGAGAGGATGGTAGGGGCTGGGGCACAGATTCCACAGCTGGAGTGCAGAGTTCAGTATTTATGTAAGGTTCCTGAAAGAACAGGGCTTAACAGATACCATGTTACTGCTTCCCATGACATAGAAACCAAGAGTGACGTATCTGAAGCTGAAGCCTATCTAGGAATGAGAGGGAATCTGGCAGGAAGGTTTGAAGTTACATTTGCATTGACAGATGAGCTTCAAGACAGTGGCTGGGACTCTGACTGGTTAGTGGATACTTCACAGCAAGAGTGGAAAGTGAGGCTACATAACAGCAAACCTTCCAAAATAAACAGCAGTGATCTTCTGGGAAATATCAGTATTTTTCCTCTCCTCCCTATTGATGTTCTTTGGGAGGGTCAGACGTGGGTACAGGCAGGGGGCAAAGTGTTAGTCAGATATCCAGGCAAGAAGTCACTTAGAGGTGAGATTTTAGCTGAAGGGGCTGGATCTACTGTTTATGTATTATTAGAAGGGACAGATAATCCGCTTTGTTTTCGACTCCACAGGCTGTCTCCGATTTGATCCATAGGAAGACCAGAGAAAAGTGGTTACATGATGGAAAGAATGACGGAAGATCGCAAGAGCTGTGGAGAGCAAGGCCTTTGATGTATTACAAGCCTGGACTTGTTTCTAAAGAACTTTAGAATGGACTTTCTAATGAACTTTTTTAGTTAAAGACTGAAACACCTTCTCACTGACAGAAATGGGAGGTGTTGCATTCAAGGAAAATTAATGTTTAGAATGAGTTTAGTAATGAAGAGATTTTGTGTGTAGTCTGAGAAAAAAAAAAATCTAGGGCGGAATGTGTTGCGTTTGTTACAATATGATTTTTTTTTATTAATCAGACGTACAATACATGGGACATAACATTACACAATAGTGGTTGGTCATAGAGATATTGTCAGTTTTTGGCTTGAGTAGATTTCTCAAACAAATGCTGTTTTATACAATGGGGGTAAATATCATTGTTGTATTTAATTGATAGTTCAATTAACAGGCTATTGTCTCTATTGCTACAGTACACAAGAAAGAGATTTAGTTGTTTGAGGTTTTCAAACTGAAAGAATGACTGTTAGATTATTGTCAGGTGTTGGCCTGATTAGACAATGGGTACGTAGATGCAGTTTTCAACAGTCCATTGTTTCTACAGCTACAGTAAACAGGCATGTTTTCTGTTGTTTGGTAGCTATGGCAAACAGCCTGACACATAAAAGGGGGTGAGTAGGGACACACAGACACACACACCATCATGCTGTAACATCTGACGCCACTCATGATAGAAGAAACTTGCCTGATGCTCCAGGAGAAATGTTGCCAATGGAGATCACGAACATACAGTAACAGAAGATAAGTAACCTTTAAGTGTATTTGTACTATTATAGACCATAGGCTGTTCAGTTTGCTAGGCATTTTGCTTGTTATAGATATCTGTCAGTCTTGTATTGTATTCCTAATATTGTAATAGTTTTTGTATGTACAGCATCTTTGTATAGTAAAAGCACAATTTACACACTGCAGAAATCTCAGCTTCCTTGCTTATACCACAGAGAAACCTTGCTAGATAGACGCAAGCAAAACAGTCATAGAGTTGTACGTCACCACGTTCTTGACGGTCATAAGTTCAGCGAACTTTTGTGTGACCGTGTGTATGCAAGGCAAACTTGAGCGGAATCCCTTCGGAAAAGCCATTATATCTTTTTCCGACGAGAAGTCCGATCATGTGTACGCGGCATTAGACTTTAAAAATTAAAGAAATCCATCAGAGCGAAAACCGCAACATTAGGAGTGGCCAAATCAACAGTCTGGTACATTCTGAGGAAAGAAGAATGCACTGGTGAGCTCAGCAAAATAAAGAGGCTTGGACGTCCACAGAAGGCAACAGTGGTGGATGATCGCAGGATCCTCTCTATGGTAAAGAAAAACCCATTCACAACATCCAGACAAGTGGAAAACACTCTCCAGGAGGTGGGCATATCATTGTCCAAGTCTACAATCAAGAGAAGACATAATGAAAGCAAATACAGAGGGTTAATCACAAGGTGCAAACCATTCATAAGCCTGAAGAATAGCAAAGTCAGATTAGACAGTTCTGGAAAAGCATTCTTTAGATGGATGAAACTAAGATTAATCTGTATCAGAATGACAGGAAGAAAAAAGTGTGGAGAAGGCTTGGAACAGCTCATGATCCAAAGCACATAACGTCATCTGTAAAACATGGTGGAGGCAGTGTGACAGCATGGGTATGCATGGCTTCCAGTGGCACTTGGTCATTGGTGTTTATTGATGATGTGACAGAAGACAGAAGCAGCCTAATTAATTCTGCATTGTTTAGAGATATACTGTCAGCCCAGATTCAGCCAAATGCAGCAAAGTTGATTGGACGGCGCTTCACAGTACAGATGGACAATGATCCAAAACACACTGCAAAAGCAACCCAGGAGCTTTTGAGGGAAAAGAAGTGGAATATTCTGCAATGGCCGGGTCAATCACCTGATCTCAACCCAATTGAGCATGCATTTCACTTGCTGAAGGCAAAACTAAAGGCAGAAAGACCCACAAACAAAGAACAACTGAAGACAGCTGCAGTTAGAGCCCGGCAAAGCATCAGAAAGCAGGAAACCCAGTCTTTGGTAATGTCCATGGGTTCCAGACTTCAGGCAGGATATTGAAAGAGAAGCTACATTCTAATGAGCTCTTTTCTATGTCACTCTGCTCATACCCTATCAGCACTTGTGCTGCAAAGCTAATGCCGCGTACACACTAGCGGAATGTCCGTCAGAAAAAGTCAGATGGGAGCTTTTCATCGTATTTTCTGACCATGTATATGCCCCATCTGACTTTTTCCGTCGAAAATTCTGACGGACTTAGATAGTGAACATGTTCTAAATTTTTTCAACGGAACTAATTACTATCGGTAAAACCGTTCATCTGTATGCCGTTCCAACGTACCAAAAATGACGCACACTCAGAAGCAAGTATGAGACGGAAGCGCTCGGTCTGGTAAAACTAGCATTCGTAATGGAGCTAGCACATTCCTCACGCTGCAAATTCTGTGATCTTTTAATGCAACGCATTCTTTTGTGCTTTATAATGCTAGAAGAATGAACTTGTTTTGCTGCTGATATTCACACAAAGTTCTCACTAACTTATTTCTTTATTATTTCTCGTGATCTCATGAATAATCTTTTATTATTTTAAAGCCAGATCTCCAGAATAATGTTTTGAAATATATTTTATAGTCATGTTTTTTTTAGAATTATTTATTTCATCAAGATCTTCTTTTTTTGGATTATTGCAAAATTATTTTCTAGTGATCTCCATAATATTTTTTTTTTTGGTGTGTCAAGTTACCACAATAACATTATTATCTTGTATTTTGTAACCTCAAGGAGGTTGGTTGATGTCCCTTGTTAATTTGACATTGTCTTTTTGAAATGTACCTGCCTACTCACAAACAATCTGTCCTATTTTAATAAAAACACATATAGGCGAGTATTTTCTCAAAATAAAATATCCATTTATTCTGGTTAACAAAATAAAGAGGAAGGCAAAACTGGAGAAACTTTTGGAATTTGCAAAGCCTTTTGGCCCCAGGGCACACATCAAGTCTGTGTAAACAAAAACTTTTATCTTGAGGAGTCCATACAATTTTGAGCTCAATCTGGTTCAGGACTCCCCGAGATCAGGACCAGCAGCAGATGATATCTATGTCCCCAGGCTGTGGTACTACACCAGCCTGCGTCTTCTGTCAGACCAGACTGAACCCAGGCCATCACTTTCTTCTCTTCGCTGCACCCTTTCCTGCAGCCTTCCCTGCAGCCTTCCCTGCACCCTTCCTTGGAGGCTGTGGCTCTGGTGGTGGACTTGTGGCAGGATGAGGAGGAGGAGGAGGATGGGTGAGATCATATATGTGGCTGTTCTCTGTCAGCTGGCCCCTCAACCCCTTCTGAAGGCCCTCAAAAATAATTTGCTCACAGAGTAAGCGTTGGCCCTCCTCCAATTTCAACAATCTTGTGGCTATATAGCAGCCATAGGCTTCTTCAGCGTCAGGAGGGCCTCTAAGAACATCACTCGCTTCCCTAAGGAGGCCCAGTGCTGCCTCCTCCGTCATTGTCCCCTTCCTGGGCCTTTTTGTTTGAAGTCAGAGGGGAGGCACCTACTGGGGCCGACCACCTCCTGGCTGACACTGGGCCCGCCCACCTCCTGGCTGTCACTGTGCACGGCCACCTCCTGGCTGTCACTGGGCACGGCCACCTCCTGGCTGTCACTGGGCATGGCCTCCTCCTGCCTGCCACTTTCCAGACCCTCCTCCTGGCTGAGCTCATCCTGTGTATAAAAAAGAGACATATTTTTAGTTTTCGCTTCATCAATCACACACAATTTTTAGCTCCTGACTTGCAAACTGAATGTTAATAAATAGAAAAGACTATCATTCTGACCCCAGCATTTTTCTTTCCCAAACATTTTGGCCACTACTGTCTATTCATATGTAAATCACTTTGTTTAAAATCATTAATTAGTTATCAATTATAACATCTAGTTAACATCATTAATATTAGGACAATAAATATGTCTACAAATAATATACCTGGCTCCAGCTGGGCGCATCCACTTCTTCAAGGATGGAAGACCCAGGTTGTTCCTCGTCAGCCTCTGCTGGGGTTGAGGGAAGGGTGGAGGGTAGGCTGCAGGGAAGGGTAGAAAGTGATTCCATGGCTTCAGGCTGGTCATCCAGAAACCGCAGTTTGTTGAAGTACCACAGCCTGGGTACATACACTTGCGCTGCTGCTGCTCCTGATCTGAGTGATTTCTGGATCTTATTATGCTCCTTCTTATACATGTTCCTCAAGATCCCAATTTTATTGTCCAAAAACTTCATGTTTGCATCAGGGACCCGAGTCTTCACAAATTCCAGAAGTTTCTCCAGCGATGACCTCCTAGCTTGTTTATTATAATATAAGGTGTTTTTCACCTCCCACAAATTCCTCATCTCCCTGTATCTGTCTATGAAACTGGCCATGAATTCTGGACCCTTAAAGTGATTCATCTTTGCTGTGAGACAATACACAAGACAAAAACACTAATGTCAGCCTAAACTCTCATTATCATATCCCAATATAGGCCTCAATCCTGAAGCAGTATAGGCCACTGTGATGGGCCAAGTTAAAATTTTACCATAGTTTAGGACGCTCACCACTTCCGTTCGTCCTCACACGCAGATCGTACGTACGACACATGCGTGTTAGCTTGATATAGATTGCGCATGTGTGAAACTCTGCCCACTTCGCCCACCCCTGACGTTCTTTCTCGAAGATTCCCCGCCCCTTCTCTCTTCGGCGCGCAGTAGGAGCAACATGGTGGATAAAGAGCAGGTGTGTGGAAATTATTCCAGTAACGAGGAGGAGGAAATTTAAGGCCTCCAATATGGCCTTTGAAGATATGGTGGAGATGGTGTACATCTTGCAGAGGAACGACTATGATGGGAAGCATGGACCGTACACCAACCCTAATTTGCGAAAGGCCAAGATCATGACGAAAGTTGTGAAGAGTCTGCGGCAGAATTTTGGGGTACGAAGCTCCAAGGAGCAAATAAGGAAACGCTGGTCTGACCTTAAACTGAGGGAGCCGGATCAGTATAGAAGAATAAAGAGAGTGCTTCTAAAAATTAAGTACTTGTTGTGTGTTCCTATCATTATTATTACTTGCATGCTGCGCCATGTGCTTTTCTTTACTGTTCACTCATTAAATACGATGTTTTGGGCAGATACAGGTTAAATACATTTGGTCATGCTTATTTGTATAAAATTAAGTTTTGTACATTGCTGTCTAGATGTGTTTGGAACTGGAATGAAATGCAAGCTTGATTCAGTGTAAGGTAAGGAGAGGAGACTCAGCAGCTATTTACACATCTGGACACAGGAGCACTAGTGTGGGACACAAGAACAAACTTTTTACGGTGTCCCGCACAGGTGCTCCAGTGGATACTTGGGGTGTCTCCATGTGTGAAAATTGTCACAAAAAGGTAAGTATTCCAGGTTTGGTAAGGTAAAAAATCATGTCTTCAACTTGGAACTCTGCCCAAAACAGACAATTGTACCCCACTTCCTAGCAATGTTTCATATTCCTATTTCTGGACTCAAATATCTGTGTGCTAAGTATACATTTTGTTTCATTCTCATATTGGAGAAAAGACTCGGAGGACACCACTCAGAGGACACCAGGGACCCCCCACATCACCAAGAAGGAGAAATCAGCCCAAGGCCCCCTGAGGATCTGGAGAAAGGAGAGGTGGAGGAAGTGGGCGAGATTGTCACCCAAACAGGTGAGTGTCTGACACCCCAGCTTCAGGTAATCTATGTATGCCTGCATATTTATAATACATGTTTTTTAACCAATTTTTAGGTGATGTGCTGGTTGTTGAAGAGCAAGCTGAACCTTTCACAAGTGACAGCGCCCAAAGGTTCATCCACGACATCATGGTGTGGAATGGTGAAATAGACATTATAAGGAAGAAACTGAATGTTATGGAACAACAAATGAAGAACATGATAGATGTGTTGGGGAGAATATAAATTCCTTTCAAATACCATCCATTTTCCCATTTGTTGGACTAAACCAATTTTTTTTGTACATTTTAAAAGCCAAATTTTGAAGATGCACACAGTGTGTCAACATGTGCTATCTGCCATCAGGGGATCTCAATGTACGTGTTTTGTGGGTGCAACCCCTTCCTCGTAACTCTAGCAGGTGAGAGGAAGGGGTTGCACCCCCAAAACACGTCTATTGATCCCCCATGATGGGATATACCACATGTTGACATTAGGCATGGGACCAGGAGGGAAATACCCATTTGAACTCCCAATTTGTGTGCATCTTCAAAATTTGGGTTTTACAGGGGTGACATCACCCCATCTGATGAAGGCAATATCAAGACATTTTTGACACTATCATTTTTGCCTTCAGTTTTTATACATTGAACTTTGTAAGTTCCAGAGATGTGTATGTTATGTTTCAAAACATGCATGTTTCTAAAAAAAATAAAATTGAGAAAAAAAAATATATTTTTCTTACAAATTTTATAACGCACGTGAATGAGCACAGAGTAAAAATGTTGATAATCAACAATGTGTGGCTTTTTCTTTCAATGCTCAATACCAGTTTTGTAAGTAATTTTGTGTTTGCAGTGACAATGGAGCTTATTTACTAAAGGAAAATCCACTTGGCACTACATGTGACAGCCAAAAAGAAATACAAGCAATAAAGAAATTTCAAGATTTTATCAGATCTTTTTTTTTATTATTAAAAATTAGACATTGTCTGGCATTGCAATGGCCCCCCTACTCATAAAATAATTAACATATTTACCCCGAACTTCACGGACGCTTTGGGGTGCCAAGCCAGGACGGCCAGTATCCAGGCCCGTAAGAGGATTGGAAGTAAGTCCTGCCTCAGGCCCAACTGAGGCAAGATAATTGTGTGAATTTTTACGTAGAAAGCTGTGCAATATACAGCAGCATAAGATTATGTTGTTGAGTTTATACTCCGCCATGTGTATGGCTGTCAGAAACAGGCGGAACCGGCTGGCCATTATTCCAAAGACATTATCCATGACTCTTCTGGCTCTGGCCAGCCAGTAGTTAAAAACCCTCCTCTCCGGGGTGAGGGTCCTCTGGGGGAATGGCCTCATCAGGTGCTTGCCCAGACCGAACGCTTCATCAGCAAGAAAGATGAACGGGAGTCCATCAAAGTTGTCCGCATCAGGTGGCAATCCCAGGCCACCACTCTGGAGCCGTTGGTAAAACTCTATCTGGGCGAAGACTCCTCCATCCTCCATCTGGCCATTCTTCCCTACGTCCACATAGAGGAACCCATATTGTGCCAACACCACCGCCATTAACATGATACTATGAAACCCCTTATAGTTAAAATAATATGACCCCGAATGGGGTGGTGGCATGATGTGGATGTGCTTCCCATCTATAGCCCCTCCACAGTTGGAAAAGTCCCAATGGTCGGAAAAATGGGAGGCCACAGTCTGCCATTCCTGTGGCGTTGAAGGAAACTGTGGAGTCAAAACAGAAAAAATAATATTAGTACTTTTGCACATAACATTGCAAGCAGATTAGACACAAACATTTTTGGCCATCATCAGTATAACATTTATTTTAAGGAGTATTTAAAGACAAAAACATAAGGGCCACTTATTAGATTAATCCCCCCCTCTGATGACCCATTGTAAAAATTTTTGAAAAAAGGAAGGGGGTGCCCCAAGGGGATGGTGTGGGTAAGAGAGTGAGCAGGATATTGGCAATAGAATCATAGAAGATGTATATAAAAGTGTAAATTTTATTGGATAAACATATACAAAATAGAATAGAATATACGATCAAATATTTAAAACAAAAAGGAAGGCACCCTCTTCCTTTTTTCTAATTATAATTGGGATGTGGCAAAAGTTGTCAGGATTTCCTTACTGGTTGGTTTCCTCTTTCCTTTTTTTTTCTATTGTAAAAATTTTAGGGAGGGTAGGGTTCGAGATAAGTTTGGGCCCCCCAAAAAAAGCCTCTGGCACTCTGCCTTAATTTAAGGACAATAACATTTGTACAGATGTTAGGGGGTGTTTGGGGTAAAGCACTACAATGGAGCTGACAAAATACATTGTTAAGTGACTAGGCTATAGGTGTATATGGGCCCAGAATAGCATGCTGGGGAGGTTAGTGAAGGAAAATATGCATGTAGGCCAAAAAAGCAGCATTGAAAGATTACAACATGCATGGGCACAAAGGGGACAATCACAGCATATTACAATCATGGTAATTAGGAAATGATGAAAGAAATACAAAACATTAGCAATCATTAAATACAATAGAATGTGATGTTAAAGGACAAAACTTACCTTAATATAGTCCTTCTGCAGGACCTGAATAATAGCAGAACAGGTCTCTGGGATAATGATCCCCAGAGCCTGGGGGGAGATGCCTGTTGAGATTGAGGTCCTGCAGGCTTCTCCCAGTCGCCAAGTACCGCAACGTGGCGACTAGCCTCTGCTCCGGTGTTATGGTTTGCCGCATGCAGGTATCCTGCCTGCTAGTATAAGGGGTCAGCAAAGGCAACAGACGGTGAAAAATGAGGTCCGTCATCCTGAGAAAGTTCCTGAAATCATCAGGATTATTCTCCTGGATCTCACAAAGCAAAGACATATGAGAGAATTGGTCACGCTGGAGTAACCAATTCTTGGTCCATGAACTCCTCCCCACCCTGTTCATGGACTGGACTTGGGTCAAAGAATGAACCCAAACACCAAGCCTCCACACAGCACGAACTCTACGACGAGTACGTACACGCAACATGGCTTCAAAACGGTCGGCTGGTCAGAACGCACTGAAGAACAGCAAGGCCTGTGAAGAGCGAGCTGAAAATCAGAAACGAGCAGACAAGAACACACTGAAAAAACAGATACAAACTGTTTACACGCTCTGAAAAGCAGATACAAGCCCACAAGCACAAACCGAAGAGCACTAATGGACTGAAAAGCACGAAAGCTGAAAAGCACAAAAGCTGAAAAGCGCGAATCGTCTCTCACCAAACTTCTACTAACACAAGATAAACACGAGATTAGCAGAAGGAACCCAAAGGGTGGCGCGATCGCTATTGCACTTCCTTTTTCTAGTCCCGTCATACGTGTTGTACGTCACCGTGTTCTGGACGGTCGGACTGAGGTGTGACCATGTGTTGGCAAGACCGCTTGAGCGGAATTCCGTTGGAGTTCCGTCGAAGAAACCTTCAGAGTTTATTCCGACAGCAAAACTGGTCGTGTGTACGCAGCATAACTCAATGTGCTGCTTCTCCCTCTCCCAGTCTGAGCTCTGCTGCATTACAAAAGGCTGATAACAAGTATAAAAAAGCTGTTAACAGCGTTTACATTTACAAAATACATTTCAGAATGTATTAATAAATACAGAGTTACGTTAATTTGTGCATTTGCATCTGCTTAAAGTTCAGTTTTAAAGTGATATTGTTTTTTTTTTCTTATTCTAAAAATAACAAACATGTTATACTTTTCTGCTCTGTGCAGTGATTTTGCACAGAGCAGCCCAATTCCTCCTCTTTTTGGGTCCCTCATCAGCGCTCCTGGCTCCTCCCTTTTGCTGGGTGCCCCCACAGCAAGCAGCTTGCTCTAGGGGCACCCAAGCAGGTGCACTCCCGACCCGCGGCTCTGTGTCCATTCAAACACCGAGCTGCGGCTCGACCCTGCCTCCCCTGTCTCCTGATTGGCTCACTCACTGTGATTGACACTGGCTCCCGCTGCTACCAAAACCCAATCAGGAGTGAGAGTCCCCGAAGAGGCAAGGCTCTCGTGGACATCGCTGGATCAAGAGGGGGCTCAGGTAAGTTTTAGGGGGTCTGGGAGGGCTGCTGTTTTACAACTACTTAGTATGCTCACATTGGGACAGCATGTTCTGTATCTACCCTTTACTAAATCAGTACATGTTGGTCAACATGTATCAAAATTACACATCTATTGTACTGACTGTATTGTACTAATACTAGTCCAACAAACCCATCTAAATGATACACAAATCACACAGATCTGTAGGTTTGGCTTCCATAGCAAGGAAGTAATTTAATTGTTTGCTAAAGTAAACATATGCTGTATCTACTAGAAAACCAGATCATAATCAATGATAGTTTTATGTATGAGAAAAAGTAGAAAATCAAACAAAGGGTTGGCTTTAGAATACTCAAGCTTTGCTAAAGCATTTTACATGGTTCCCTACAGATGGACCCAACACAGCCCTAAGGCAAGGACAAGCCTCAGCAATACAGTAAGTCGGTGAGCGCTGGGTGAACATGGGACATTTAAACACAGCATAGTGTGTAATAATTCATCAGGCTGTGCTTCAATAAAAAAGAAAAAAAAAGATTTTGGCTCTTGCCGTGGCATGTAGCCAGAACAGCATCCATCTTTCCTAAAGTGTGGTCATCAATGGTAGTAGAGAATAAAGCAGAGATACAGTATGTGCCAGGAAAACAATATTCTCAGGATGAGTAGATATTGATGCATATATCTTCCTGATGCTAAAGCTCACAGAAATATTTGGATAATAAAAATTGCTCTGTGCCTTGGTTATGCTATGTAAACAAATGAACCAATACTTGTGCAAAAAATACACACACACACACACATATATATATACAGTTGTGCTTATAAGTTTACTTACCCTGGCAGAATTTATGATTTGTTGGCTATTTTCAGAGAATATGAATGAAATGTATAAAACAGGAAAGGAATATAAAAAGGTATCCAAGGAATTGAGAATGCCAATCAGCAGTGTTCAAACTGTAATCAAGAAGTGGAAAATGAGGGGTTCTGTTGAAACCAAACCACGGTCAGGTAGACCAGGAACTGCCAGGAAAATTGTTCGGGATGCAAAGAAAACCCCACAAATAACTTCAGGTGAAATATAGGACTCTATGAAAACATGTGGTGTGGCTATTTCAAGATGCACAATAAGGAGGCACTTGAAGAAAGATGGGCTGCATGGTCGAGTCACCAGAAGAAAGCCATTACTATGCAAATGCCACAAAGTATCCCGCTTACAATATGCCAAACAGCACAGAGACAAGCCTCAAACCTTCTGGCACAAAGTCATTTGGAGTAAAGAGACCAAAATTGAGCTTTTTGGCCACAACCATATATACGCTTCATTTGGAGAGGAGTCAAAAAGGCCTATGATGAAACATACACCATTCCTACTGTGAAACACGGAGGTGGATCGCTGATGTTTTGGGGATGTGTGAGCTACAAAGGCACAGTAAATTTGGTCAAAATTGTTGGCAAGATGAATGCAGTATGTTATAAATAAATACCGAAGGAACACTTGCATTCATCAGCCAGGAAGCTGCACATGGGACGTACTTGGACATTCCAAAATGACAATGATCCAAAACACAAGGCCAAGTTGACCTGTCATTGGCTACAGCAGAATAAAGTGAAGGTTCTGGAGTGGCCATCTCAGTCTCCTGACCTCAATATCATTGAGCCACTCTAGGCAGATCTCAAACGTGCAGTTCATGCAAGACAGCCAAGAATTTACAGGAACTGGAGGCTTTTTGCCAAGAGGAATGGGCAGCTTTACCATCTGATAAGATAAAGAGCCTCATCCACAAATACCACAAAAGACTTCAAGTTGTCATTGATATTAGGGGGCAATACACGGTATTAAGAACTGGGGTGTGTATACTTTTAATCAGGGTCATTTGGGTAGCTTCTGTTGTGATTATGATTTAAAAAGAGTAAACACAGTTGATTGATAATAAATGGCTTCAACCCAACACTAACCATGAGTGAAAGAAAAGTTTTTGTTTTATCTTTCATATTCTCTGAAAATGGACAAGAAATCATAAATTCTGCCAGGGTATGTAAACTTATGAGCACAACTGTATATATATATATCTATCTATATATATATATATATATAGATAGATATATATATATATATATATAGATATATATATATATATATATATATATCTATATATATAAATAAAACGGAAAATTGTTAACAGTACTTACCGTAATTTTCCTTTCCTGGCTCTGCCCCATGCCATCATGACCTTGGGTCAACTCCGCCCCTTGACCCCATGTAGGACATCCCTTAACTAATACCATAAAAGACAGGCAGTACCTGGATAACTCGTTCCATAATTAGTCTGCGACAGATCAGGGAGGGCATCTCCTGGCGTGGGGCAGAGCCAGGAAAATAAATTTATGGTAAGTATTGATAACAATTTTCCGTTTTCCTGGCTCTGCCCCATGCCATCATGACCTCGGGAATTAATTAGATCATTATAAGGGAGGGAAAAGTCAAACACCAGGTGCTGCCAAGTAAATTTATTAACAAGTGGACAAAGCAGATGACAACACAGAAGTTCCCAATAGTTTTGAACTGAGAAGATATCACATCAAGCTTGTAATGCCTAATTACAGCTCCAACTTGCTGCTCTGCAGACTATGTCTGCCGACACCTTAGACCATGCTGCTCAGGAAGAAGAGACTTCCCTGGTGGAGTGCGCATGGACTTCCTGAGGGGGAGAGACACCTTCTAGCGAGTAAGCCATCTGGATTTCCTTTATGACCCACGTCGAGATGACCCTCGGTGGGGCAGGCATACCCATTCTAGGACCAAAAGAGCTTTGGATTTGCGAAAAAATTCCCTCCTCTACAATTACATTTGGAGGATTCATTTCAGATCCAACTTGCATCATTCTGATTAATTGACACCAGGTTCTGAAGGTGGAAAGGCTAGAAGTATGTAAGTAAGATGATATAATGGACTTGCTGAATCTGGAAAGAAGGATGACTTAAATAGACATTTCAGAACCAACGGTAAGTCCCACTTTGAAAAAATTGGGTGAATAAGAGGCCGAATCTTAATTGCTGCTTTAAGAAGCCTAATCACCAGCCGATCCTTGGCCCATGAAATATCTGTCAGCGCTGCTAATGCAGAGACCTGAACTTTAAGAGTGTTGTAGCTCAGAACCGAATCCAACTCAGACTGAAGAAAACGAATGCTGCAACACGTACGACGGCACTAGAAAAACGAAGTTCAATAGCGACCGCACCACCCTTTGGGCACCTTCTGCTAATCTCATGTTTATCTCGTGTTAGTAGAAGTTTGGTGAGAGACGATTCATGCTTTTCACCTTTCATGCTTTTCAGTCCGTTACTGTTCTTCAGTTTGTGCTTGTGGGTTTGTATCTGGTTTTCAGTGTGTGTAGTCAGTTCGTATCTGTTTTTCAGTGTGTTCTTGTCTGCTCATTTCTGATTTTCAGCTCGCTCTTCACAGGCCTTGCTGTTTTTCAGTGCGTTCTGACCAGCCGACCGTTTTGAAGCCATGTTGCGAGTACGTGCTCGTAGTAGAATTTGTGATATGCGGATGCTTGGTGTTGGGGTTATTACTTTGACCCAAGTCCAGTCCATGAACAGGGTGGGGAGGTGTTCATGGACCAAGAATTGGTTACTCCAGCGTGACCAATTCTCTCATATGCCTTTGCTGCGTGAGATCCAGGAGAATAACCCTGATGATTTCAGGAATTTTCTCCGGATGACGGACCCTGTTTTTTCACCGTCTGTTGGCTTTGCTGTCCCCTTATATTACGAAGCAGGACACCTACATGCGGCAAACCATCACTCCAGAGCAGAGGCTAGTCGCCACGTTGTGGTACTTGGCGACAGGGAGAAGTCTGCAGGACCTCAACTTCTCGACAGGCATCTCCCCCCAGGCTCTGGGGATCATTCAGGTCCTGCAGAAGAACTATATTAGGGTAAGTTTTCTCCTTTAACATCATATTCTATGTATTTAATGTATGCTAATGTATTGTATTTCTTTCATCATTCCCTAATTACCATGATTGTAATATGCTGTGAATGTCCTCTTTATCCTCATGCATGCTGGAAGTTTTTAGTGCCCCTTTTTGTCCTTCATGCATATTTGCCTTCACTAACTTCCCCAGCATGCTATCCTGGGCCCATATACCTCTAGCCTAGTCACTTAACAATGTATTTTGTCAGCTCCATAGTACTGCTTTATCCTAAACACCCCCTAAAATGTGTCCAAATGTTATTGTTGTCCTTAAACTCATTTATAACCCCCCCTAAAATTTTTCCAATGGGCCATCAGAGGGGGGGGGGGAGGAATCTGATAAGTGACCTTATATTTTTGTCTTTAAATACTCCTTAAACTAAATGTTATACTGATATTGGCCAAGAATGTTTGTGTCTAATCTGCTTGCAATGTTTATGTGCAAAAGTACTAATTTTTTTAATGTTTTGACTTCACAGTTTCCTTCAACGCCACAGGAATGGCAGACTGTGGCCTCCCATTTTTCTTTGCCGACCATTGGGACTTTCCCAACTGTGGAGGGGCAATTGATGGGAAGCACGTCCACATCGTCCCACCACCTCATTTGGGGTCATACTATTTTAATTATAAGGGGTTCAACATACGAGTTTCTCTATGTGGATGTGGGGAAGAATGGCCGGATGTCGGATGGTGGAGTCTTTTCCCAGACGGAGTTCTACACATGTCTCCAGAGTGGTGGCTTGGGATTGCCACCTGGGAAAGAGAACGTGGAAAGACTCCCGTTTGTTTTTATTGCTGATGAAGCGTTTGATCTGGGTGATCACATGATGAGGCCATTCCCCCAGAGGACCCTGACCCCAGAGAAGAGGGTTTTTAATTTTCGGCTGGCCAGAGCCCGAAGAGTTGTGGAGAACACCTTTGGGATAATGGCCAGCCAGTTCCGTCTATTTCTAATGGCTATAAATAGGACGAAGTACAAACTTAACCACATCATGTTAGCATGCTGCATCTTGCACAACTTTTTAAATAGAAATGCTTCTAATTATGATGTAGCCTCAGTTGGGCCTGAGGCCAGACTTCATGAACCAACAATGACGGCTCTGGAAGCTGGCCATCCTGGCTTGCCCCCCAAAGCGCCGTGAAGTGCGTCAAAAAATATTTTACGGGTAGGGGGGCCACTGCTATGCCAGAAAATTTTTAAATATTTGCAAAAAAAAAAAATTATATGATAAAATCTTGAATTTGATTTACTGCTTGGGTTTCTTTTATCTGTCTCCTAGGTTCTCCTAGTGCACTTGTAGTGCCAAGTGGTTTTTCCATTATTAAATAACACCCAATGTCACTGTAAACACCAACTTGATACAAAAACTGGTATTGAGCATTGAAAGAAAAAGCCACACATTGTTGAGTATAAAACCTTTTACTCCGTGCACATTCACATGTGTGTTGTAAAACCTTTTTTGTTAAAAAAATAACATCTTTGTTTTATAAATTTTTACCTTGAAAATATTATTTTGGTACATAACCAGGCATGTTTCAAAACATAACATACACAACTCAGGAACTTACAAAGTTCAACATTGAAAAACTGAAGGCAATATCAGACATTATAGTGTCAAAAATGTCTTGATATTGCCTTCATCAGATGGGGTGAAGTCACCCCTATAAAAGCCAAATTTAGAAGATGCACACAAATTGGGAGTAAAAATGGGGATTTCCCTCCTGATCCCATGTCTAATGTCAACATGTGCTATCTCAATGGACGTGTTTTGGGGGTGCAACCCCTTCCTCTCACCTACTAGAGTTGCGAGGAAGGGGTTGCACCAACAAAATGCGTACATTGAAATCCCCTGATGGCAGATAGCACATGTTGACACACCGTGTGCATCTTCCAAATTTGGCTTTTAAAATGTATAAAAAGGTTATTTAAATTTTCATAGAAAAAATTTAAAAAGTTGTCATTTTTTTTAAATTTAGATTCTCCCTAGTACATCAATCATGTTCTTCATTCTTTGTTCAATCTTCTTGTTTTTTTCCTTGATGAGGTCTAAATCCTGACTACAAAACTTTATCTCCTGGATTAGCCTTTGTGCACTGTCAGTCGTGAAATGAGTAGATTGTTCTTCCACAACATGCACATCACCTAAAAGAAAAAATACACACCATGTATTATAAATATGCAGACATACATCTGTTACCTGAATCTGTGGTGTCAAACACTCACCTGTTGTGGTGACAATTTCCACCACCTCTCTTTCCTCCACATTCTGAGGTTGTGTCCTCTGTTCAACTGCTTCAGGAGGTGGGGGTTCCTGTTGTCCTCCGACGTCCCGAGTTGTTTCTCCCCTATGAGAATGAAACAAAAAGGTATACTTACACAGATATTCGTAGCCAGAAATATGAATGTGAAACATTGTTTGGAAGTGGGGTACAATTGTCTGTTTGGGCAGAGTTCCAAATTGAAGACATTTATTCCCTTAACAAAGTTGCAATACTTACCTTTTTTGGACAAGTTTCACACATGGAGACACCCCAAGTATCCACTGGAGTACCTGTGTGGGACACCCTAAAAAGTTTGTTCTTGTGTCCCACATTAGTGCTCCTGAGTCCATATATGTAAACAGCTGCTGAGTGTCCCCTCCTTACATTACACTGAATCAAGTTTGCTATTCATTCTAGTTACAAACACATCTAGACAATAATGTCCTAAACTTCTTTTAATACAAATTAGCATGACCAAATGTAGTTAACCCTGTTTCTGCCTAAAACATTGTATTTAGTTAGTGAACTAACGATGTTTACTACGAACGATTACTGTGCCCACGAGCCTGAAAGTTGCCATTTTAAACTGTACAACAGTAAAGAAAAGCACATGGCGCAGCATGTAAGTAATAATAATAATCGGAACACACGACAACTACTTACTTTTTAGAAGCAGTTTCTTGATCCTTCTGTACTGATCCTGCTCCCTCAATTTAAGGTCTGACCAGCGTTTCCTCAATTGCTCCTTGGATCGTTGTACCCAAAATTCCTGTGCAGACTCTTCACAACTTTAGTCATGATCTTGGCCTTTCTCACATTTGGGTTTAGGTACGGTCCATACTTCCCATCATAATCGTCCCTCTTCAAGATGTCCACCATCTCCACCATCTCTACAAAGGTCAAATTTGAGGCCTTAAATCTTCTCCTCCGGGATTGGGACATTTCAGGCTCCGGGCTTTCCTCCTCCTCGTTACTGCTGTTACGCACCTGCTGTGTCTCTGCCATGTTCCTCTCCCACTGCGCCGAAAGGGAAGGGACGGGGAATATTCTAGAAAGAACATCAGTGGCGGGCGAAGCAGGCGGAGTTTCACGCATGTGCAGTGTATATAAAGCTAACACGCGTGTGTCGTACCTACGTTCTGTGTGCGTAGGAAGGAGGACCGGAAGCGCCAAACGTTCTAACGAAGGTAATATTTTAACTTGGGACATACTGATTCGAGATTGAGGCCTACATTGGGATAAGATTAGGAGAGTTTAGCCTGATATTAGTGTTTTTGTCTTGTATTTTGTCTTGCAGCAAATATGAACCAATTCAAAGACCCTGATTTCATGGGCCATTTCATTGACAAATACAGGGATATGCGTAATTTGTGGGAGACTAAAAACCCGTTATATCACAATAAACCAGCTAGGAAGGCATCGCTGGAGAAACTGCTGCAATTTGTGAAGACGCAGGTCCCCAACGCAGACATTGAGTTTGTGGAGAGGAAAATTGGTAGCTTGAGAAGCACGTATAGGAAGGAGCTTAATAAGGTCCAGGCTTCCATGAGATCAGGAGCAGCAGCAGAGGATGTGTATGTACCCAGTCTGTGGTACTACAACAGGATGCGGTTTCTGGAAGACCAGATGGAAGTCAGGGAATCGCTCTCTACACTTCCATCCAGCCTTCCCTCAACCCCAGCTGAGGCTTCCAAGAACCAACCTGGGCCTTCCATCCTGGAAGAAGTGGAGGAGCCCAGCTGGAGCCAGGTATAGTATTTTTTAATATATTTATTGTCCGAAAATTATTGTTGGTAACTAGATGTTATAATTTATTTAACAAAAAGTGTTTTACATATTAATAGACAGTAGGGGCCAAAAATGATTGGGACAAGAATGAAAAATGCTGGGCTCAGAATGATAGTCTTTTCTATTTATTAACATTCAATTTGCAACAGTCATGAGCTGAAAATTGTGTGTGATTGATGAACCAAAAACTAAAACTATGTCCCTTTTTCATACACAGGAAGACCTCAGCCAGGACGGGGCTCTGGAATGTGGCACACAGGAGGAGGCGGGGGTAAGTGTCAGTCAGGAGGTGGCAGGTGTAAGTGTCAGCCAGGGAGTGGCCAGGTCCAGTAGGAGCCTCACCCAATCTCAGATGCAAAAAGCCCAGGAAGGGGAGTAACGTGGAGGAGGCAGCACTGGACCTCATTAAGGAGGCTAATGCTGCCTTGAAAAGCCCCCCCGATGCTGAAGAGGCCTGTGGCTGCTATGTAGCTGTAAAATTGCAGCAAATGGAGGAGGGACAACGCTTCAGGTGTGAGAAAATTATTTTTGAGGCCATTCATAAGGGGTTGAGTGGCCAAATTAGTGATAACATGCACTTAGTTGCGCTCACCCATCCTCCTCCTCCTCCTCCTGCCACAAGTCAAGTTCCAAATCCACAGCCTCCAAGGAAGGCTGCAGGGAAAGCTGCAGGGAAGGCTGCAGGGAAGCGTGGAGGGAAGGCTGCAAGGAAGACAAGAAAGTGATGGCCTGGGTTCAGTCTGATCTGACAGAAGACGCAGGCTGTGGTAGTACCACAGCCTGGGGACATATATGTCATCTGCTGCTGTTCATGATCTCTGGGAGTCCAGGACCAGATTGTGCTCCCTATTATATGGACTTCTCAGGCTACCAATTTTAATTTACAAAGAGTTGATGTGTGCCCTGAGGCCCAAAGGCTTCGCAAACCCAAGCAGTTTCTCCAGCGTTGCCTTCCTCTTTATTTTGTTATTATGTTATTTTTTTATATGAAGATACTTGCCTATGTGTTTTTCTTCAAATAGGACAGTTTGTTTGTGAGTAGGGAGGTACATTTCCAAAATACAATGTCAAATTAACAAGGGACAACAACACCAACCTCCTTGAGATTTATAAAAATACAAGACGATAATGTTGGAAAGTAAAAAATGCAAAGGCAGCATGGAGAGGGGGTAACCGACCGACGCGTTTCGACCTAATGGTCTTCTACTGGGGCATGGACTACCCACTCCACGCTGCTAATATTTATAAATAAACATAAAATACATAGCCAATGAGGAAGAGAGACTCAAATTAATTTTCATTGGATCAAAGACATTCACCAGATCGGGAAATTTATCACATGAATAGAAGTGACAGGCGGGCGTATCTTCCAATAAGTCCACAGACTGGAACAAACCAGTCCGTGGGACCGTCCGTCCGCGTGTCAAACAATAGGATATGATGTCGCGCCCCAAAGCCCGCCAAACGTCATTCCCAGGTCACATGATCGGGAAGGAAACAATGTCACGTGACCTTAAGGGGGTGGTTACCCCCTTTCCATGCTGCCTTTGCTTTTAAAGTGATCAAAATTTTATTTGTTTGGCTTTTTAGAAATAATCCCCCCTTTTTTTTACCTGCACCATGCGGTAGTTTTATTTTATTTTACATACTATCTGGATGAGAGCGATCGCCTAGTTTTGGGCCATTTGTGGCACATCATGCCTCCAAAGTCTTGCGTTTGGAATTCCTACCTCGATGACCTGCCTTGATGATCCTTGGAGGTTCAGTTGATGATCCCTTGAGGTTCGGTTGAAGTCCACCTTGCCAGCTCCACCATCCTGGATATCTCTCCACCTGCCCGGTTGGGCTTACTGCCTTATTGATTCCCTGTCGCTGACAGGGGAGTCCACCAGATTTGGTAAGAGTACCCATCTTTTCTTATCCATTGATGTTGAGCACTATTGATGTTGGTTCTATCCACGGATCTATACCATCCCCACCAGTCCTTTTTTGGATATCTACCATCCATGAATGCCCTTCTGTGTTCTGACACAATCGGACACTCCATTATTTCACATTTTTTTAGTTTGAGACTTTTTTTTTTACCTACCACAATATGCACCATCAACATTAAAGACCTATGGACTTGATTTTACCTTTGTTTACTTTGTTGAAAATTCACTCAGCGCTGCATTTTTTACTTTGTCTTTGTCACAGCGTATGTAGCTGCTTTTTTCGTTTGTTCTTTATTAGTGAGCGCAGTGTTTTTTGTAAATTTTCAAGCTAATAATGTTCTTGTGGAAACTTGACACACCAAAAAAAAAAAATTATGGAGATCACTAGAAACTAATTTAAAAATAATCCAAAAAACAGGAGATCTTAAAAATAAAAAAAGAGGACTATAAAAAATAATTCTAAACATTATTATGGAGATCTGGCTTTAAAAACAAAAAATATTATTCAGGAGATCTATAATAAAGAAATAAGTTTGTGAGAACTCTGTGTGAATATCAGCAGCAAAACAGCTTCATTCTTCTAGCATTATAAAGAACAAAAGAATGCGCTGCATTAAAAGATACAAAAATTTACAGCGTGACAAATGTGCTAGCTCCCTTGCGAACGCTAGTTTTACCAGACCGATCGTTTCCGTCTCGTATTTGATTCTGAGCATGCGTGATTTTTGGCGCGTCGGAATTGCATACAGAGGATCACATTTTCGGCTAGGAAATTTTTCCAAACGAAAAATTGAGAATGTGCTCTCACTCTTTTGCTACCTGGAATTCCGCCAGCATAAGTCCGATGGAGCATACACCCGGTCACATTTTCCGACCAAAAGCTCTTATCGGAGTTTTGCTGGCGGCATTTCCGATCATGTGTACGGGGCATAAGACTATTGGCCACTGACGGAGCTTGAAAGGAAAAACCTTGATGGGTTGAAAAGACTTCAAATCTCTGCCATACTCTGTGATAGGTAGATTTGGTTGAATGCTACCTTGCTGACAATAGGGTTGACATGACAGACTCAGACAGGTTGAGATCCTTTAATCTGTCCCTTTCAAAAGCCACATAGTCAAGGCTAGTCGGGCCAGATCGGAGTGGCATTTACCAATCTGCAGAAGCAGGTCTCGGACCTGAGGTAGCCTGATTGGAGGGCAAGTCGCCAGGTTACAAAGGAGAGGAAACCAAGGCCCCCTCGGCCACAATGGCCCAATCCTTATTGCCAAGACCTTTTCTTCTACAATCTTTGTCAATGATCTGAGTATTAAGGCAGTTGGAGGAAAAATGTACACCAGCCTAAAGTTCTACTTCTGGGAGAGAGCATCCTGGGCCAGAGCTTGCGGGCAGAAGAAATGGGAGAAGAACCAAGGAACCTGACGATTGATTGAAGTTGCCTTTAGGTCCACTTCAGGCAACCTCCTGTGCATGAAAACTCTTTCCAGATATTTTGGGTTCATCGTCCATTCTGCGTGACTGGAGAATCTGTGACTCAGCTGGTCTGCTAGAGAATTCTGAGGGCCTGGAATATAAGCCACCGTCAGATCCAATAGGTGGAGCTTGGCCAAACCGAAGATCTCCGATGCGACTTGGAGAAGACGCAAACTCCGTTTACCTCCCTGCCTAAATACATAAGAGACCACCGTCTTGTTGTCCATCAGAAGTCTAATTATTTTGCCCTGGATAACGGGAAAGAAACTCTTCAAACCTCCCTGGCCGCTCTCAATTGTAGTAGGTTGGAAGAACATGGAACCTGAGGGTGCCAGACTCCCTGAGCATTCAACTCCTGGCAATGGGCCCCCCAATCCTGGACACTTGCATCTGATGTGATTGTTATCCAGGCTACTGGGTTGATGGACCTGCCTATGGACAGGTTGTCCGCTCTACTCCACCACCGAAGGTCGTTGCGGATAAACAATGGTAAGAGAATTTTCTGATGGAGGGAACCGCGATGCCATTGGCTCAGAAGAGAAAATCAAATAGTCTTGCGTGCCACTGCGCAGATGGAACCGCTGGGATGCAAGCCGCTCCCGAAGAAGCTCATTCACTTTAGAACTGTTACCCAAGGTGAGATCATCATTTGTACTGCCTCTGCCGAAATCCGAACCCCCTTGTCCTTGGGAAGGAATATCCTGTATTGCAGAGTTTCAAAACGCATGCCAAAATACACAAGGGATTGAGAAGGATACAGCTGGCTTTTCCCTAGATTCATCATCCACCCAAATTATGCTAGGGTACGTAGGACCCGCTCTCTGTGCTGTAACAAAAGATTTCTGGAGTGAGCAAGAACCAGAACATCATCCAAGTGATGTAATATACGTATGCCTTTTTGCCGCAGATAGGCGATCACTGTGACTAGTACTTTTGAAAAGGTTCTTGGAGCTGAGCTGAGGCCAAAACGTAGACATCTGAACTAGTAATAGTCACTTGCAAATAAAAACCTCAAAAAACATTGATGAGCTTCGTTCATTGGTACTGTACATGAAAATAAGCATTCTAGAGATCGATGAAAAGCATCCAATCCTGCCGACGGATCACAGACATGATGGTCTTGAGGGATTCCATCTGAAAGGGTTGTGGCTCTAGGTAGGTGTTTAGGTTTTTCAGATCTAAAACTGGACGCCACTTGCCAGACATCATTCGGACGAAAAAGAGGGGGGAGTACATTCCTTGTCCTCATTCCCACTTTGGCACTGGCACGATGGCTGGAAGCTGAAGTAATTCTGCAATGTATGATCTTAGTGATACTCGCTTCTCTGTTAATGCAGAAACTTTGATTGGAACGAAAAAGCTTCTTACTCTGAAACCGGAGGCAAAGGCCACAGCGGATCACCTGCACGACCCACAAATCTGATATCTTCTCTGTTCAAACATTACCAAAGTCACCTAATCTTGCCCCTACTTATCGTCTGTTAGGCTGAAAGAACTGGAAACAACACTTACAGTCCTGGGGAAGAAGGCCCGATTTCCCCCCCCAGTCACCTGGCGAATTGCCTCCTCCAGCGTCTTGCCAAAAATGGTATTGCCTGAAAAGGGAATGGAACAGAGAGCCTGTTTCAAAGCTTAATCCGCGGACCAATGCTTAAGCCACAGAGCCCGTCTAGCCGTAACTGAGTGAGCCATGATGCGCAAAGTAAATTTAACTAAGTCCACCACTGCTTCCGCCATATATTCAGCAGATAGCTGCAGCTTGAAGACTTGAGAAAGACAATTGGAAAGAGCATCCCAGAATACTTACTGTTTAAGTTAAGAGGACAACAGCAAGAGGAGTCTAGAGAATCGCCAGCAGACAGCACAGCTGAAAAAGAAATAGAAGCTTATAGCATATGAGCACGCAGCTCCCCCCAGCTCCAGTCCACTACCCCAAAGCTTACCATGAAAATCCTCTGGGAAGCAGACTGGCAGCCGCAGCATCCCCAGCAGCGATAGGGTCTTAAATTACCCACGCCAGCCTTCATCCATCGGCGGCCACTCTCAGGTCAAGTGAGGCCAGGAGCCACCCGGATGACATCATCGACCGCTACTGCTTGCTGGAACGCAGGATGACCGCAGGACATAGGGAGGCAGTTAAAGTCCGTTGGGACAAAACACGTTGGGGTGCATCACTTGCTCCCCACATTGCTTTTAATCTTTTTTTATCCTGTGAGCACAATATTTTTTGTACTCTGATACCGATGTTTGTACCTTTTAAGAATAAATCCCCTTTTTGACATGCACCATATGGAGCTTTTCTATTTTCTCCTCATTTTTTTTTATCCCGGCTTGATTGAGAACACTTCCTCACCCACTACCAGTCTTCAGACGAATCCTTCATTGGGTTATATTCCCATTTAGTTTGGAGAATTGCCTGAGTTCTAGGCTTCCGACTAAAATGCATTCCACTAATCCATCCTTGCTGACAAGTGGACCCACCGTGTTTGGAGTGACCTCCCACCAGGTTCCAGTCATATTTGAGTTGGTACAGCTTCTGACCTCCTTTTAAGAGAGAAAATACCACCCCTAAAGTCAAGGAATAAAAAACCCCCAAGGAAGGTTGATGGGACTTTAACGGCAACCAAGTAGTAAAAGAATAATTTTATTAGATACAAATGTAACAATACAAAACAACAAAATTGGTATGTACATATAAGCAGACTTGTGAAGTCTTCCATGCGGACCTATGCCTTTCGGGACTGTGCAAAACGTCCCTTCATCAGGGGCAACCTGTGGAGAAGAATCACACCGTATAGTAGTATCCAGATTAAGAAAGAGTATATCAATAGATTGTTACATAAATATATTAGGACAACCGCTTTACATCACAAAAACCATTCAGCATTGTAGTCACATCAAGAGAAATAGCGTACCCAGACATATCAGTATTGGAATCTCATTGCCAAAGTCCTGGCGGCGACTGTGTCAAAAGACCACCCCAAGATCTAAAGGAGGAAACCGAAGTGTGTGGCTGGCCCCACCTTGTCCATACTGGTCCACCCGAGCAGCACCGAACCAGCAGAGCTCACCCGAAGGGATAATACCCCAGATAAAGGCCAGAATGTGTGTCTAAAAGGGTATATGCATATATTCAAAAATAGTATGTAGACGAGCAGTCATATTCTTCCATATACCAATCTAACACCTATAATCTAGACCAGATCAATCCGTAGTGTCCTACCTCAATCGTGGCGGAAGCCCAAAGATAACAAGGAGGAAAGGGGGAGGGGAGGAGAGAGGATGAGGGTGTGTGGCACAGTATAACAATAGGTCGCTCCCAATTAGTGTGCTTCAAACGTTTTCCTTCACACAGAGAAACTCTGCAAATAAGAGAAAGGATGTGTCAACAGACATTTATCAATATAACAACTACTCAGCATACTGAGTTCCACAAAGAGCAAAGGGAACACCTACATAGTAGTCCGGAGCTAGTTCCCATATAGTACCGTCCAAGCACGATCGTCCACTCATCCAGCCATCCGCCGTCCGGAGCAATGACATTGTATCGCCTGCAGCCTGGCTTTGAAAAGCTTCAGGGTGGCGGGATCTGACGCAGCGCTGCTCGACATGCGGCGTCATCGCGTCATTGCATCACCGTCAAGGGGAGGGAGAAAGAGAATACACTAGCAGTGGCTGTGAGGCGGCGCCGCTCTCTCTGCGGCATCCCTACACAACCACTCAGCATGACAGGGAGGTGGACAAAAATCGCAAAGGCTCCTCCCACGGATACGTGAGAGGAAACATACGTGTCAAGCCAGGTTGCCTAGCAACAGGGGAGGCATCATAACAACTAGTAAAGGGGGCTAAACAATAAAAATGTTGGAAATGACAAAAGTGTAAATACAAAATGTATCCGATCAGTCAGCAAAACTTAGGGAGAAGCAGAAGATCGTCTCATGTATCCCCAAGAGGGCAGTACCGGAGGTGCCAAAGAGGGGACCCCGAGCCATCGCTGCACGGCACCCCACGCAGGGCTAAAGCTGCGAAAAGAGTCATGCAGCCACGGCCCACCGATGCAGGAAGGCGGCCGTGCAGATGGCCATCCGCCGGGCCAGCACCAAGGCCGCCCGGTAGACACCGCCCACAACCGGCCACCAAAAAGGAAAGGCCCCCCAGGGATCATTGATCACGGAAGGCCCACCTGCGCCAGGCTGGACAAGGAAAGGTCAGAAGATATACCCAAGACAGACAGTCACCAACCCCGGACATCGCAAGAGAATTCCAAAAATCATAGGGCAAATGAGCAAGCAGAGTGTAGAAATGGCAAAGATGGGATGAACATATAAATAATGACAAAAAGAAAAGCAATATTCTAAAAAAGAGCACAAAGAATAAAAAAAAATGAAAATAAAGAATAGGGAACAATAATAATCAAATATAGGACAAAAGTCAGAGCACATATTCCACAACAAAACAGAGCAGAGGAGACTATAACTCCTTTTCACATCCTCCAGATGAGAATCCCTCCAGAAATGATCTGTAACTGAGCTGTTCATTGAGTCCGGGGGGCAGGGTGGCAGCAAGGCCCACAATCCAGCGGGCCTCCTGCTGCAAAAGGGCCTTGTTCCAATCCCCTCCCCTCGGATTGGGATGGATTCTATCTAAAATCAGGAACTCAATCCCTGGAAAGATGCCGTGATGCTTGTTGATGACATGCCTACCCAAAGGGAGATCTGGGTTGGCATTCTTCATTGATGTAATATGTCTAGAGGCTCGTAAGTAAAACTTTAATTTGGTCTTGCCAACGTAGAATTGTTGACACTGACAAGTAAGAAGGTATACCACCCCCTTGCAGTTGAAGAAATGATGGGGTTTATATGGTCGTCCATTAGGGAGAATAATATCCTGCCTTGTGTTCATGTAACGGCATATCGGGCATCCACCGCAGGTGAAAGTCCCCAACCTTTTACAAGGATCGCTATGAATCTCGCCCACAAATTCACTATTGACCAACTGGTCCCCTAGTGAACTAGTGCGTCGATAAGTGATAGCGTTCAGATAAGTGCGGGCGTAGGGTAGGGTCAGCATACAACAAGTGCCAAAACCTATTGAAAATTTACTTAATTGATTCATGTTGGTTACTAAATCTCATGATCATCCTGACTGCTGAGGAGTCATCAGTTTTCCTTTGGTGACCAAGTAACAGCTCACGTCTGGTTCATCCATTGGCTTGCCTGAATACCTTTTTCAAAATAGAGTGAGAGTAACCTCTCAAAAGGAGCCTATATCTAAGGGCGGCTGCTTCGTGTAGGGAGGATTCATGATCGGAGCAATTCTGCTTCAACCTCAAATATTGGCTGTAAGGGATTGCACGGAGGAGAGGCTGAGGGTGAGAGCTGGAGGTGTGCAATATTGTGTTCCCTGCTGTGGGCTTACGAAAAAGCCTGCTAGAGAGACTGCCATCCTTGTTTTTGGTTATAATAGTGTCCAAAGAAAGTGACACTGGTCTCACTGTGAGTAACAGTGAACTTCAAATTGAAGGTATTGTGTTGCATCAAACAAATGCACTCCTCCAGCTCTCCCTCCGAGCTCTCCCACAGCACCAAAATATCGTCAATATATCGTAACCAAGCCGCCACATGTTGGGTTTGAGATCTAAGGGATTCATCAGACAGGAAAGACTGCTCCCATTCCGCCAGGTACAGATGAGCGTATGATGGGGCACATGATGTCCCCATCACAATGACCTGTTCCTGGAGGAAATGGGAGCCATCAAAGGAAAAGATGTTATGGTGGAGTATGAACTCCAGTGCCATGATAATGAATTCACATAGTTTTTTGTTGTCTCTATGCGTCTGCGCAATGACACGTCTAATCACGGCCAGCCCTAAATGATGGGGAATGGAACTGTATAGGGCTTCTATGTCAATAGCCACCAGCAAAGACTGCCGTGAAACATGCAGACCCTCTAAACTTTGTAAGAGGTGAATAGTATCCCGTATATACGAGGGTAAGTTCTCAACAAAAGGTTTAAGATGAGTGTCAACATACAGGCTAAGATGTTCAGTGATAGCCCTGTTACCTGATACTATAGGTCTCCCTGGTGGAGCCAGCAGGTTCTTATGGACCTTGGGTAAACAATAAAAGGTTGGGGTCCTGGGGTATTTTATGCGCAAAAATTCCCAAATATCCTGGTCTATAATGCCCTGAGAGAATGCTCCATCCACCAGGGCATAAAACTGGGTTTCGAATTTTGAAATACTCGCTCTGGGAATTGGTTTGTACCAGTCTCGATTCGCCAAGACTTTGTTACACATTGTCCTATATTGATCATTGGACATGATGACAATGTTGCCCCCCTTGTCAGAGGGCTTAATCGTAAGGGAGTGGCATTTTTTTAAGTTATCCAGGGCGAGTAGTTCAGAAGAAGATAAATTGCCAACCTTTTTCTGTATTTTTAATTTCTTTATCTCCGATGTCACCGACGAGACAAAGGACATCAAATTCGGGTTAGAACTGAGAGGAGGAAATTTATCGGATTTGTTTTTCAACTTTTTTGACCGAGGAGGAGGTACTTCAACTGTCAGTTGTTCCTGAAGGAGGGAATCTATATCAATGGAGTCAATTAGATCTGATGAGTCCTGTTCCTCTAGTAAGGACAACAACACATCAAGATCCTTCTCATATTGAACAACAGGAGTTTTGGGTTTCTCCTTGTTCTTAGAATACACGCTTTTAAACAGCAATTTTCGCGCAAAAAGGTTCAAGTCCTTAATAACCTCAAAAGTATCAAGGTTGGAGTCTGGGCAAAAGCTTAACCCTTTAGATAGCAAGACCCTCTCTTCAGCTGACAATCTGTGGCTTGATAGATTAATGATATTCATATCCCTGATATCTGTCACAGCGGACTGTACTTTCTCTATGTTTTGGGGATAGGTGTTGTACCCTGTGGAAAAAACCTGCTTTTGCCGACCTCCTCGTCTGAAGTTATAGCCAAACCCATACTAGGTTGAGAGGGTTGTCCACCCATGTGTTCAGGTAAAGAAATGTTACCACCCAAAGTGCCCGAAGAGTAGATAGGAATATCACCACGTGTGTTATAGTTAGCCAACTGTCCAGAACCAGGCTGAGCGGAAGAGGTAGGATGATCTGTGATTAATTTCTTATGCGCATTGGCGTCTTCACCGGACAGAGCATGTTTTGATTTCTTCCGCCTATTCCTGTTACGATTACGAGAGGAAGAGGAAATAGAAACAGAAGAGTTAATGGAAGAATCTGACCCCCTTACCACTATGGATTTTGTTAAACCCCTATTTCTGGAGTTGGATGTATGATTGCTCTGAAGCCAGTTATAGGCTTTCCCTTCTTGGAATGACATTTTGTCACAACAAATTTTTTTATCCTTCTTTCTCAAGATTTCACCAGTTACTTGGTCTAAATGGGTCTTAATGCTATTTTCATGTTCCTTCAATGCAGGAAGACTTTTAAACATTTGTAATTTCGTATACACTAAATTAATATCTTTCTCAAGTGCCAGAATCCGAATTCTATACTAGCATCCAATTCGCATGTCAGGTGACTGTGACCGGCTCTCTATGGAGCATTTTGCAGAAGAGTTCTGTGCGTCTTCAGATACGAATTCAGCCAAAAATTTGGACCGAATTCAGCGAAATGGTGAACAGGGACGTACTGGACCCCTGCTGTGAGCTGCTCTGCACAACAGTGTGAACCCAGCCTTAAATTTAAACTTCAAGTAAACCGAGTATATCACAAAACACATAATGTGTAGGTAAGAAAAATCTTGCATGAAATATAATAATAAGAACATAAACAATAGAAAGTCATAATTTTTCAATCCCAAAATAAAACTTCAATTTAACCGCTTCAGCAGCCCCGGAAGATTTTACCCCCTTCCTGACCAGAGCACTTTTTGCGATTCGACACTGTGTCGCTTTAACTGACAATTGCGCGGTCGTGCG
This sequence comes from Aquarana catesbeiana, assembly GCF_042186555.1. Taxonomy (NCBI): domain Eukaryota; kingdom Metazoa; phylum Chordata; class Amphibia; order Anura; family Ranidae; genus Aquarana; species Aquarana catesbeiana. The sequence goes on from NC_133328.1 coordinate 296,559,852, forward strand.
ACGTTGCACCCAAACAAAATTGACGTCCTTTTTTTCCCACAAATAGAGCTTTCTTTTGGTAGTATTTGATCACCTCTGCGGTTTTTATTTTTTGCGCTATAAACAAAAAAAGGACATCAATTTTGAAAAAAACGCATTATTTTTTACTTTTTAATAAATATCCCCCAAAAATATATATAAAAAAACAATTTTTTTTCCTCAGTTTAGGCTGATATGTATTCTACATATTTTTGGTGAAAAAAAATCGCAATAAAAGTATATTGATTGGTTTGCGCAAAAGTTATAGCGTCTACAAAATAGCAACGCACAGTGATGTGATGTAATAACATAAGGAAAAATATACACATTAGGTATCTGTGTAAACAATAATAAATTTAACATTAGTGCTTCAAAATATAAATAAACATGAATAGGCGTAAATAATAAATAATAAATGTCTGTGAATAAACATACAATACCCATGCTTCATTTAAACAAACTGTGACTGTGATCCTGCTGCAGACAATTTCCAGGTTGAGGGGATCACTGGACAGTAAGTAGTATAGTCCAAGCTGGCAACAGTGCACGGAGACACACAGAGGCACTGGAAACAGTAGTAGTGCACAGAGACATACAGGATCACTAGGAGTGAGTAACAATGCACAAACAGGAACCATTAGAAGCTGTCAGAAGTGCACGAGGACATCCTGCAGGAAATAGACTGGCAATACACTGAGAGACTGCATGCACAGATGCTGCTAATGAAAAGCAGGCTAAAACTTCTAGGGCAGTGATGGTGAACCTATGGCACATGTGCCACAGCCCACACGCTGAGCCTTCTCTGTGGGCACGCCTGGAAGAAGCACACACTGACCGGCCATCACCGTATCCCCCTTTGAACTATATCTCCCACAGGCCTCTAGGGCCAGAAGGGATGTGTCCGAGGTGGGCGTGACTGAGAAAAAGCGTCTCCCACATGGCTCTGGGGCAAGGGGTGACATGCAGGTGGGAATCCATTCACAAGCTGTCTCGTCCACACCGCATCCCCCATCAAACTACATCTCCCACAAGTCTCTTGGGGCAGCGGTGACGTGTCTGGGGTGGGCATGACTGAGAGAATGCAGCTCCCATGCAGTTGGGAGACACACAGACACTGGAGATAGGTGAGATGTTTAATGTGGACATTATGTGTTATCGTTATCTTACCTGTTCTGTCCCACTTCTTAGAGGCAGAGGCTCAGCAAATGCATCCTTACCAGTGCCCAGCAAATGCATCCTCCCCAGTGCTCAGCAAATGCATCCTTACCAGTGCTCAGCAAATGCATCTTTACCCATGCCCAGCAAATGCATCCTTACCAATGCCCAGCATTTTCAATAAAAAACAGTATAATTGAAAGCTCCGTTATTGTGTTTTTCTTTTAAGACAAAAGCTGTTAATTAGTTTGGACAAGTGTACTAGTTGTTTTTTCTAAACTAAAACCTTGGTATTCAGGTTTAATTGCCGTTTTGGCACTTTGAAATAAATACGTTGGTTTTGTGTTGCAGTTTGGGCACTCGGGCTCAAAAAGGTTCGCCATCACTGTCCTAGGGATCACAGAGGTGCAGGAACGCTGAAAGCTGGCAAAGGCACAAAAGGGAAACAGAGGCACTGGAATGCTCAGAAGACGCGTGCAAGGATACGGGTTGCAGTTAAGCACACACACAGAGAATCAATGGGTACAGGCTGAAATACACTGGGAACACTGGAGGTACAGAGGTCACACAGGAAGTACCTGGGAGACACTTGTAAACAGTTACTAGGAACAAGGAAGATCCAGTACAGAACACTACGAATCTCCGGGTCACTAGGATTCTCTTACAAAGTAGGACACTAGGAGTCTTTGTGTCACTAGGAAACTTCTTAGGAAGTTAGAGACACTGCAATACACTTGGGGTCACTAGGAATCTTCTTGGAAATACAAAGTCACTGGGAACCTGGTGCTAGGCTAGCTGTTGCTCAGGCAATGCCTGGGGGAATGAGCCCATCTTAAATAGAAAGGTAGATGGTGTTAAATCAGGTTAGAGATTCTCCAAACAAGACATTCAGATGAGAGAGTAGAGCCAGATCTTTGTAAAAGAATATAATTAGGTGCTTTATTCATACACTGCAGTGGAGAGACACAACACACACCGATATTCAGTTTTACCAGGTCGAATGAAGAAGAAAGTGTCTCTGACTTAGAAACATCAAGTCTAACCATATATACTTTATGAATATGCATAAGCACTAAGCGTGTTATGGGTGTGATCGTATAGTTTAGTCCAATCAGCATCCATATCTTAATCAAAGGCACATTAGGGGGTAGAGACGTGATGACAGTTGCTGCTACTGTCAATTCCCGTCTAGACCCCCCAAAGAAGGGAATCCATATCTTCTTAGTAGCAAGGGGACAGTTAAATGGGTGGTTACATCATGTGACTGGCAAAAAAAAGATTTCAGCAGTATCTGGTCAGTTCAGACTGGTTTTGGTACGAAAGCCTATTTTGAGCAGCTTTCTGGGTTCTTATCATTGGTCTGTGTCGTCATATATCCAGTAGTTTTGATTTCCCAGGAATTGAAACAAAGAAAAAGGAGAACATCTAGGGAAAGTAAACAAAGGTGCATTACCAATTCTCAAAGTGATCGTCTAAATCTATATATATATATATATATATATATATATATATATATACATAACTCAACATTATCAGACCCTTATAATTCTACTCAATGGCCTAGCTGGGCTGTGCATGTAGCTAATATAATCAACAGCAGGTGGTTACCCATTCTTGAACATAAGTCTTTTGGGATAAGCAGAACCATGCAAGTTAAAGCCATGGAACTGCACACACCAACATGCTACTGGTCTTTGGGAATAGAGGACATAGATCAGCAGCAACGCTGCAGATCTGTGACAGAAGTTCATTTTGTGCTTTTTTGTTCTATTTTCCCTGTTGAACCGGTCGAGATTAGAACCTTCTATGGCTGCCTTAAGGCTTTGTCAAAGCAGTCCAATGCCGCGTACACACGATCAGACTTTCCGACGGGAAATGTTCGATGTGAGCTTGTTGTCAGAAAGTCTGACCGTGTGTATGGTCCATTGAACATTTGCTGTCGGAATTTCGGCACACAAATGTTTGAGAGCAGGTTCTCAAATTTTCCGACAACAAAGGAAAGTCCGATCGTGTGTACACAAGTCCGATGCACAAAAGTCCACGCATGCTCAGAATCAAGTATGAGACGGAAGCGCTCGGTCTTGTAAAACTAGCGTTCGTAATGGAGATAGCACATTCATCACGCAGCAAATTTTAAAATCTTTTAATGCAGCGCATTCTCTTCTTCTTTATAATGCTAGAATAATGGAGTTTCTTTGCTGCTGATATTCACACAGTGAATGACAAATGGATTTTTTAGTATTTCTCGTGATTTCATGAATATGTTTTTGTTGTTTTTTTTAATCAAGATCTCCAGAATAATCTTTTTTTTATTTTTTATACTGATCTCCTTTTTTTAAAAAAAAAATTCTACAGATCTCCAGAATATATATATATATATATATATATATATATATATATATATATATATATATATATATATATATATATATATATATATATGTATATATTTTTTTTATAGTGATCTCCATAATATTTTTTAGTCGTTTTGTGTCTCCAGTTACCACAAAACTATTATTATCTTGTATTTTTTTTACCTCAAATAGGTTGGTTGGTGTTGGTGTTAGACATGTGCATTCGTTTTCGTCCGAATGCATTTTCGTCCGAATTTCAGGTATTTTCGTTATCGTTTTAACAAACGATAACGAAAGTGCAGAGTCCGAAAAACGAAAGATCTGACATAAACAAATGCTTTATTTTCGTTTTCGTTGCTACAACAGTTCGATATAGATAGGAGATTCGACATGATGATGACAATAACAATCTGTGTCCATCAAACCTGTGGTCGAATGTGCCTAACCTTAGCTCTATTAGTCCAAGATTATTCTACATTGAGAGAAAAGATTCAACGTAGAGAGAAAAGATTCGACGTAGGGGAGTAAAGATTCGACGTAGGGGAGAAAAGATTCGACGTAGGGGAGGAAAGATTCGACGTAGGGGAGGAAAGATAACTAAAAATAATGATGATGATGAATGTTATTGGCTGATTGTAGCCAAAGAGGTGGAGCAGTAAAATAGCTAGAACTAAGTACACACGTACTTTGGCTTATGGTGTCTGTTGAAAGTTCTAAGAAGATTCGATGGAGCAGGTAAACTATACGGCATTGTACAGTTTAGCTGCTCCGTCGAATCTTCTTTGAACATTCGACAGACACCATAAGCCTTCAATGACAGATTCGACCTTAATTTGGATTTTCGGACGAATGCAATTTTTAACGAAAAACGAAATAAATAAAAACGAATTTCGGGAGTAACTAAATAAATTTATTTTTGAGACGAAAACGAAATTCCGAAACGAAATATTTCAGTGTGCACATGTCTAGTTGGTGTCCCTTGTTAATTTGACATTGTATTTTTGAAATGTACCTGCCTACTCACAAACAAACTGTCCTTTTTGAAGTAAAACACATAGCCAAGTATTTGTCAAAACCAAAATGTAAAATTTTATAGGGGTTCTAAAAAAAATAAAAAGCAAGGCAACGCTGGAGAAACAGTTGGAATTGGTGAAGCCTTTGTACCCCAGGGCAGACATCAGCTATTTGACTGTCAAAGTTGGTAACCTGAGGAGTCCATTTAATAGGGAGCACAATATTGTCCAGGACTCAGAGAGATCGGGAGCAGCAGCAGATGACATATATGTCCTGAGGCTGTGGTCTTACAACAGCCTGCATCTTTTGCCAGACCACACCAAACCCAGGCCATCACTCTCAACACTTCCTTTCATGCTTCCTTTGCAGGCTGCTTTCGTGGGTTGGGTGGCTGTGTTGTTGGAGGTGTTGCTGGAGGTGGTGGTGGTATTGCTGGAGGTGTTCGAGGAGTAATATGGTCCAACTCACACATGTGGCTTTTAGTTTGTTGAGGCCTTTTTTAGGGCCTGAAGTATTACCTCCTCAAAGATGAAACGTTGGCCCTTCTCCATTTGCTCCAGTTTACTGGCTGTCAGACAGCCATACGACTCAGGACCATCAGGGGTTGTTGTGAAGACCGCAGTAGCCTGTCAAATCAAAACAGTCTCTGACTCCTCCAGGTTCTTCGCCTTCCTGGTCCTTTTTTTTGGAAGGCAGAGGGGAGGAACCTGGGATTCAGTCAGGCTGCTTTCCACGGTCACCTCCTTATTTTTTTTGGTCATCAATCACACACAATTTCGAGCCCATGACTGTTGCAAATTAAATGTTAACAAACAGAAAAGACTATCATTCTGACCCCAGCATTTTTCATTCTTGTCCCAATCATTTTTGGCCACTACTGTCTATTGATATGTAAACCACTTTGTTAAATCAGAAATTAGTGATCAATAATAGCATCTACGATGGGAAAGATCCTGCGAGCCACACAAAACTTAATAAAGCACTACTCAGCTGTGTGCGTTAAACACATCTCATACGCGTGCAAAATGACGAATGTAAAAAGGATTACACTGCGCTAGAGTGTGTTAGATATGCTACTAAATTATAGCATGATAGAACAACTGCGTCTAAATAAACGCATGTGGATGTGGGAAACACAATACCTCTACAAGGTAAGCGGACCTAATAATAGATAAATACTCTGAATACAAATGTGAAAATTGATAAATGCATATAAACGCATCAAAGTATAAATGCAAATTCAAATGTGAAATATGACAGATTAACGCATCAAAGTGCACAGGTACCAATAAGCATAACTGAATCACAGCATTACTAGATAGTGCAGTGAATAAATGAATATAAACGCATCAAAGTGCAAATGTGCCAATATGCATAACTAAATGACAATATGTGCAAATGTGCAAATAAACATACTTATTACAATATAAATATATATATGAGCAAGTAAAAAGTGCTAAGTGCAAAAAACACAAAGCAAAAAGTAATTTGGTGTCACACAGTTCATGTGTAAAAAAGTCCTCAATGGAACCAAAAAATATAGTTCACTATGAAGTCCCACAAAAGGTATAAAGGTGCCTAAATGTGATGTCCACTGGTGATACAATCAACTTGCTAGTAACTCTCAAAGTGCCACAGACCATACAATGGTGCGATTCGGTGACCCCAAAGGTAATGTGCTCACCTCAGAGCGGTTGACCAAGTCGCTAGACAAAGTCAAACCAAGCTTGTGAACCACCCCGGGTTCTAAGTAGATCACAGGATCCCAGGCTCCAATGCAGTAAAGAGTATATAGATGGGAAGAAAAAACTACATAGTATAATACTGTTTTAAAATGTTATTAAAAGATATAGATACTCTCCCCAAAAGGGGTACTCACAATATATATACAGTCAGGTCCATAAATATTGGGACAGCGACACAATTCTAATTTTTTTGGCTCTATACACCACCACAATGGATTTGAAATGAAACGAACAAGATGTGCTTTAACAGCAGACTTTCAGCTTTAATTTGAGGGTATTTACATCCAAATCAGGTGAACGGTGTAGGAATTATAACAGTTTGTATATGTGCCTCCCACTTTTAAAGGGACCAAAAGTCATGGGACAAATTAACAATCATCCATCAAACTTTCACTTTTTAATACTTGGTTGCAAATCTTTTGCAGTCAATTACAGCCTGAAGTCTGGAACGCATAGACATCACTAGACGCTGGGTTTCATCCCTGGTGATGCTCTACTGCAACTCTATTCAGTTATTGCTTGTTCTTGCGACATTTTGCCTTCAGTTTTGTCTTCAGCAAGTGAAATGCATGCTCAATCGGATTCAGGTCAGGTGATTGACTTGGCCATTGCATAACATTCCACTTCTTTCCCTTAAAAAACTCTTTGGTTGCTTTCGCAGTATGCTTCGGGTCATTGTCCATCTGCACTGTGAAGTGCCATCCAATGAGTTCTGAAGTGCTCAATATGAGCAGATAATATTGCCTGAAACACTTCAGAATTCATCCTGCTGCTTTTATCAGCAGTCACATCTTCAATAAATACAAGAGAACCAGTTCCATTGGCAGCCATACATGCCCACACCATGACACTACCACTACCATGCTTCACTGATGAGGTGGTAAGTTGATCTTGGTCTCATCTGTCCATAGGATGTTGTTCCAGAACTGTGAAGGCTTTTTTAGATGTTGTTTGGCAAACTCTAATCTGGCCTTCCTGTTTTTGAGGCTCACCAATGGTTTACATCTTGTGGTGAACCCTCTGTATTCACTCTGGTGAAGTCTTCTCTTGATTGTTGACTTTGACACACATACACCTACCTCCTGGAGAGTGTTCTTGATCTGGCCAACTGTTGTGAAGAGTATTTTCTTCACCAGGGAAAGAATTCTTCGGTCATCTACCACAGTTGTTTTCCGTGGTCTTCTGGGTCTTTTGGTGTTGCTGAGCTCACCGGTGCGTTCTTTCTTTCTGTTCCAAACAGTTGATTTGGCCACACCTAATGTTTTTGCTATCTCTCTGATAGGTTTGTTTTGTTTTTTCAGCCTAACGATGGCTTGCTTCACTGATAGTGACAGCTCTTTGGATCTCATATTGAGAGTTGACAGCAACAGATTCCAAATAGCACACTTGAAATGAACTCTGGACCTTTTATCTGCTACTTGTAAATGGAATAATGAGGGAATAACACACACCTGGCCATGGAACAGCTGAGCAGCCAATTGTCCCATTACTTTTGGTCCCTTAAAAAGTGGGAGGCACATATACAAACTGTTGTAATTCCTACACAGTTCATCTGATTTGGATGTAAATACCCTCAAATTAAAGCTGAAAGTCTGCAGTTAAAGCACATCTTGTTCGTTTCATTTCAAATCCATTGTGGTGGTGTATAGAGCCAAAAAGATCAGAATTGTGTCAATGTCCCAATATTTATGGACCTGACTGTAGGTGCGTCAGTGCACCGCTCTAAACATGGCAAGTATGATATTTTTCGTGAGGGTATGGTGTGCGTCTCCTCAATAGGCAGCTCAGCTGTCTCTCGCTTTGTCCGGGCCCCTCCCCTACGCGTGTCAGACACAGGGATCACATGTCATCATCAGGTGGATGTCATCATCTAGTAATGCTGTGATTCAGTTATGCTTATTGGTACCTGTGCACTTTGATGCGTTAATCTGTCTTATTTCACATTTGAATTTGCATTTATACTTTGATGCATTTATATGCATTTGTCAATTTTCACATTTGTATTCAGAGTATTTATCTATTATTAGGTCCGCTTGCCTTGTAGAGGTATTGTGTTTCCCACATCCACATGCGTTTATTTAGACACAGTTGTTCTATCATGCTATAATTTAGTAGCATATCTAACACACTCTAGCGCAGCGTAATCCCTTTTACAATAATAGCATCTAGTTAACATCATTCAATTTTTGACAAGAAATATGTTGAACAATGCTATACCTGGCTCAAGCTGGGCTCCTCCACATCTTCTTCCTGTGTGAAAGGCCCAGGTTGGACTTCTGAAGCCTCATCTGATGTGGAAGGAAGTGTGGAAGGAAGTGTTGATAGCGATGGCCTGGATTCACTCTGGTCTGACAAAAAATGCAGTCTGTCATAGTACCACAGCCTAGGGACATAAATGTCATCTGCTGCTGCTCCTGATCTCATGGAATACTGGACCTTCTTGCGCTCCCTATTATATGTGCTCCTCAGGCCACCAATTTTGGCATTCAAATAGTTGATGTCTGCCGTGTAAGTCACCGGCTTCACTAATTCCAACAGTTGCTCCAGCGCTGCCTTCCTCTTTAGTTTGTTGGAGTAGTCCCTGTTTTTGACTTTCCAGAGACATGGCAGCTCCCTGTACTTATCTATAAAGTTTGGCAGGAAGTCAGGGTCAGTAAATTTATTTATTTTCTCTGCAAGACACAACACAAGACAAACCCTAATGTCAGGCTAAACTCTCCTACTCTTGTCCCAATATAGGCTTCAATCTATAAGCAGTATAGGCCACTAACCACTGATGCCTCAAGTTAAAATTGTACCTTTGTTTACACGATCGGCGCTTACGCTACTCTGTCCTCCGCTCACAGATCGTACGTACGACTCAAGCGTGTTATGCTTTATATACACTGCGCATGCGTGAAACTCCGCCCCTGACCTTCTTTCTAGTATATTCCTTGCCCCTTCTCTTTCGGCGCAGTAGGAGCACATGGCGGAGAAGAGACAGCAGGTGCATGCAGAGAGCAGCAACGAGGAGGAAAGCCCAGAGCAAGAAACGTCCCGATCCAGGACAAGATATAAGGCCTCAAATATGTCCTTTGTAGAGATGGTGGAGATAGTGGACATCTTGAAGAGAGCCCACTATGATGGGAAGTATGGACCGTACAGCAACCCAAATGTGAGAAAGGCCAAGATCATGACTAAAGTTGTGAGAAGTCTGCACAGGAAGTTTGGGGTACGACGATCCAAGGAGCAATTGAGGAAACGATGGTCAGACCTGAAATTGAGGGAGCACGATAAGTACAGAAGGATTAAGAAAGTTCTGCAAAAAAGTATTTGTCGTGTGTTCCTATTATTATTATTACTTTAGTGCTGCTCCATGTGCTTTACTGTTGTACAGTTTAAAATGGCAAGTTTCGGGTTCATGGGCACAGTAATCGTTCCTAGTAAACATCATTAATACGCCATTAATTCACCCACTAATACGATGTTTTTCGCAGATGCAAGTTAACTACATTTGTTCATGTCTATTTATATTAAAAGAAGTTCAGTACATTGTTGTCTAGATGGGTTTGTAACTAGCATAAAATGCAAACTTGATTCAGTGTAAGGAGAGGACACTCAGCAGCTGTTTACACATCTGGATGCAGAAGCACTAGTGTGGGACACCAGAACAACCTTTTTAGGGTTTCCCATGCAGGTGCTCCAGTGGATACTAGGGGTCTCTCCGTATGTGAAACTTAAAAAAAAAGGTAAGTATTCAAGCTTTGGAAAGGGAAAAAAACATGTTTTGAGCTTGGAACTCTGCCAAAACAGACAATTGTACGACACTTCCAAGCAATGCTTCATGTTGTTATTTCTTGCCTTAAATATCTGTGTGCTAAGTATACTTTTTTGTATTCACATAGGGGAGAAAAGAATTGGGACATCTGGGGACACCATGAACCCACTACTCATGAAGAAGGGGAAATCCCCACACACCATGAAGAAGATGTGGAGGGAGAGGTTCATGAAGTGGCAAAATAGTGACCACAACAGGTCAGTGTCTGAGACCATGGCTTTAGGTAATAGATGTATGCCTGCATATTTATAATACATGGTGTGTTTTTTTATTTTTAGGTGATGTGGATGTTGTGGAAAAAGAAACAAATTTCAACAGTGCAAGTGCACAGATCCTCATCGGTGAGATCATGGTGTGCAATTGGGATTTAGAGATGGTCAAGCAAAATATCACTGATGTCCAAGAAAAAATGAACAACATCATTGATGTTTTAGGCAGAATCTAAATTTGGCATAAAGAGGGGAGTTTGGGACTTTAAATGAGGCGCACTTGTCGCCTCCATCCCGGAATCAGGTATATACAAAAAGGGAAGTTGGGACTTTAAATGAAGCGGTTGGAATGCGGAGGGTTGAAAAATGGTAGTTTAATAGTCATAGTAAATAGAATACAAGGATTTCACATATATCAACACACATATATGTTTTTGCATAAAAATGAAGCATATAGTATGGAAAAATACATACAGTAGATATAAAATCATACTAGGTAGATGGTAATTGAAATACTAATGGTACAACGGTAACTGGAATTATAATCACATAGCCATGATAATAATCATAATCATAGTCATAATAGGTGCCAGAAGTGGCATGCCCGGAACGTGGTAGCTGGAGTTTAAATCACATGATAATAATAATGGTCATAGTGGGTGCCCGAAGTGGTGTGCCCGGGACCCGGTATGGAAAGAACATAATACTGGTAATAATATAAAGATATTAAAAATAATGATGACATCAGAGTACAAATAGTTAAGGTTGAAGCATCAAGTGTAGCTCGACGCGTTTCGTGGATGATATTCTCCACTCATCAGGAGCTGATGCAATGCAAACCTGTAGGATATATACATATAAAAAACCTCCATCTTAGTAGAGAGGAATAAAATAGATCTATTCACAAAATGGTTGGTCAGAAGACATACACTTACCAACCCTGGCACTGAGTGCGATGCACGGCAAATGGCACGGAGTGAGCCAGAGGCAACAAACCCCAGCACGGGAGCTGAGGCAGCATAATATGTCTAAATGGCAAAGGGTGATGGAATGGCAGTGTCCGGATAATGGGGTGGTGTCCATGTGACAGAAATGATAATGGAGAGCTTGTCAGAATGAAGGGATATCTGGGAACAAAATGTAAATTTGTAGATGGTAAATATTTGTAATCTGAAATAAAATTAGTAATATTAAATAATGTGTAGACAATGTACCCAAAGACACCCTTGTATATGATGTTGATAAATAATATTATGGAAGTAATCAAATTAGTAATATTAAGTAATGTATAGATAATGTATCCAAAGATACCCTTGTATATGATGTTGATAGATAATAATATGGAAGTAATAGTAATAGATACCTTTATATATGATATTGATAGATAGTATTGTGGATATCATGGTGAAACAATTAAAATAGTAACTAGTGCAGATCTAAATGGTGTGGTTTGTTAGAAAGGGAGTGTTAAAAATAGATAGTGGCTAATGTATAAAACAGGGTGTGCAGTGAAACAAAGCAGAGGTATAACAGGGAAAGTGAGCCCATTATCCAAAGACTTACCCGATGCTATAAGTCAAGCACAAACAGCAGGAGGAGGACAGCTGGTGTGTTGAAACCCCAATCGGAGACAGGCCATGTGAACAGCCCACTCCGATTGGGGGACATATAAGTATATGCCGCCAACGCCACGTGCGTGAGCCTGGCGGGAGGAGGGGGCGGCGTCCGCACCTGAGCTGAGTAATCGCTCAGTGTTTGGCGCCAAAACCGTCCTCCTCCCAGAGGTGAGTCACGCAGGTGACGCTCCAAGCGTCAGCGCGGTGACGTCAGTTAAGGCGTCCCGCGCATGACGCAGGGACCGTGGCGCCGATGCGCAGAATGGTAACCGCCCAAAGGGGAGGAGGGGGAGGGTCCAAGGAGCGCATCGCAGCTCCCGCGCCGAGGAAGAAAGCCCCAGCACAAAACCGCGGCAAGAGCCACGCTGACGCAAAACAGTGGCAGAGCTGTGGGGGTTTAATGTATAGCAAAAAACTAATGTCAATGTATATAGCAGCAACCAGTACAGGGCATGCCATCCGTGGTAACATAAAGGAACTAAATATAAGCATAACAATATGTGTAAAGTATACGACTGTTCCAAAAATACAGCCCTATGTAGGGTCTGCATAGACCCTCTCGCGTAGATAGCAGGGGAACACTGCTGATCCAACTATCCAAACGCTTCCATCCCGGTACTATATTTGGCCTAAAGAGGGGAGTTTGGGACTTTAAATGAGGCGCACTTGTCGCCTCCATCCCGGAATCAGGTATATACAAAAAGGGAAGTTGGGACTTTAAATGAAGCGGTTGGAATGCGGAGGGTTGAAAAATGGTAGTTTAATAGTCATAGTAAATAGAATACAAGGATTTCACATATATCAACACACATATATGTTTTTGCATAAAAATGAAGCATATAGTATGGAAAAATACATACAGTAGATATAAAATCATACTAGGTAGATGGTAATTGAAATACTAATGGTACAACGGTAACTGGAATTATAATCACATAGCCATGATAATAATCATAATCATAGTCATAATAGGTGCCAGAAGTGGCATGCCCGGAACCTGGTAGCTGGAGTTTAAATCGCATGATAATAATAATGGTCATAGTGGGTGCCCGAAGTGGTGTGCCCGGGACCCGGTATGGAAAGGACATAATACTGGTAATAATATAAAGATATTAAAAATAATGATGACATCAGAGTACAAATAGTTAAGGTTGAAGCATCAAGTGTAGCTCGACGCGTTTCATGGATGATATTCTCCACTCATCAGGAGCTGATGCAATGCATTCCTGTAGGATATATACATATAATAAACCTCCATCTTAGTAGAGAGGAATAAAATAGATCTATTCACAAAATGGTTGGTCAGAAGACATACACTTACCAACCCTGGCACTGAGTGCGATGCACGGCAAATGGCACGGAGTGAGCCAGAGGCAACAAACCCCAGCACGGGAGCTGAGGCAGCATAATATGTCTAAATGGCAAAGGGTGATGGAATGGCAGTGTCCGGATAATGGGGTGGTGTCCATGTGACAGAAATGATAATGGAGAGCTTGTCAGAATGAAGGGATATCTGGGAACAAAATGTAAATTTGTAGATGGTAAATATTTGTAATCTGAAATAAAATTAGTAATATTAAATAATGTGTAGACAATGTACCCAAAGACACCCTTGTATATGATGTTGATAAATAATATTATGGAAGTAATCAAATTAGTAATATTAAGTAATGTATAGATAATGTATCCAAAGATACCCTTGTATATGATGTTGATAGATAATAATATGGAAGTAATAGTAATAGATACCTTTATATATGATATTGATAGATAGTATTGTGGATATCATGGTGAAACAATTAAAATAGTAACTAGTGCAGATCTAAATGGTGTGGTTTGTTAGAAAGGGAGTGTTAAAAATAGATAGTGGCTAATGTATAAAACAGGGTGTGCAGTGAAACAAAGCAGAGGTATAACAGGGAAAGTGAGCCCATTATCCAAAGACTTACCCGATGCTGTAAGTCAAGCACAAACAGCAGGAGGAGGACAGCTGGTGTGTTGAAACCCCAATCGGAGACAGGCCATGTGAACAGCCCACTCTGATTGGGGGACATATAAGTATATGCCGCCAACCCCACGTGCGTGAGCCTGGCGGGAGGAGGGGGCGGCGTCCGCACCTGAGCTGAGTAATCGCTCAGTGTTTGGCGCCAAAACCGTCCTCCTCCCAGAGGTGAGTCACGCAGGTGACGCTCCAAGCGTCAGCGCGGTGACATCAGTTAAGGCGTCCCGCGCATGACGCAGGGACCGTGGCACCGATGCGCAGAATGGTAACCGCCCGAACCTCCCAAAGGGGAGGAGGGGGAGGGTCCAAGGAGCGCATCGCAGCTCCCGCGCCGAGGAAGACAGCCCCAGCACAAAACCGCGGCAAGAGCCACGCTGACGCAAAACAGTGGCAGAACTGTGGGGGTTTAATGTATAGCAAAAAACTAATGTCAATGTATATAGCAGCAACCAGTACAGGACATGCCATCCGTGGTAACATAAAGGAACTAAATATAAGCATAACAATATGTGTAAAGTATACGACTGTTCCAAAAATACAGCCCTATGTAGGGTCTGCATAGACCCTCTCGCGTAGATAGCAGGGGAACACTGCTGATCCAACTATCCAAACGCTTCCATCCCGGTACTATATTTGGCATAAAGAGGGGAGTTTGGGACTTTAAATGAGGCGCACTTGTCGCCTCCATCCCGGAATCAGGTATATACAAAAAGGGAAGTTGGGACTTTAAATAAAGCGGTTGGAATGCGGAGGGTTGAAAAATGGTAGTTTAATAGTCATAGTAAATAGAATACAAGGATTTCACATATATCAACACACATATATGTTTTTGCATAAAAATGAAGCATATAGTATGGAAAAATACATACAGTAGATATAAAATCATACTAGGTAGATGGTAATTGAAATACTAATGGTACAACGGTAACTGCAATTATAATCACATAGCCATGATAGGCCCACGCACGTGGCGTTGGCAGCATATACTTATATGTCCCCCAATCGGAGTGGGCTGTTCACATGGCCTGTCTCCGATTGGGGTTTCAACACACCAGCTGTCCTCCTCCTGCTGTTTGTGCTTGACTTATAGCATCGGGTAAGTCTTTGGATAATGGGCTCACTTTCCCTGTTATACCTCTGCTTTGTTTCACTGCACACCCTGTTTTATACATTAGCCACTATCTATTTTTAACACTCCCTTTCTAACAAACCACACCATTTAGATCTGCACTAGTTACTATTTTAATTGTTTCACCATGATATCCACAATACTATCTATCAATATCATATATAAAGGTATCTATTACTATTACTTCCATATTATTATCTATCAACATCATATACAAGGGTATCTTTGGATACATTATCTATACATTACTTAATATTACTAATTTGATTACTTCCATAATATTATTTATCAACATCATATACAAGGGTGTCTTTGGGTACATTGTCTACACATTATTTAATATTACTAATTTTATTTCAGATTACAAATATTTACCATCTACAAATTTACATTTTGTTCCCAGATATCCCTTCATTCTGACAAGCTCTCCATTATCATTTCTGTCACATGGACACCACCCCATTATCCGGACACTGCCATTCCATCACCCTTTGCCATTTAGACATATTATGCTGCCTCAGCTCCCGTGCTGGGGTTTGTTGCCTCTGGCTCACTCCGTGCCATTTGCCGTGCATCGCACTCAGTGCCAGGGTTGGTAAGTGTATGTCTTCTGACCAACCATTTTGTGAATAGATCTATTTTATTCCTCTCTACTAAGATGGAGGTTTATTATATGTATATATTCTACAGGTTTGCATTGCATCAGCTCCTGATGAGTGGAGAATATCATCCACGAAACGCGTCGAGCTACACTTGATGCTTCAACCTTAACTATTTGTACTCTGATGTCATCATTATTTTTAATATCTTTATATTATTACCAGTATTATGTCCTTTCCATACCGGGTCCCGGGCACACCACTTCGGGCACCCACTATGACCATTATTATTATCATGCGATTTAAACTCCAGCTACCAGGTTCCGGGCATGCCACTTCTGGCACCTATTATGACTATGATTATGATTATTATCATGGCTATGTGATTATAATTCCAGTTACCGTTGTACCATTAGTATTTCAATTACCATCTACCTAGTATGATTTTATATCTACTGTATGTATTTTTCCATACTATATGCTTCATTTTTATGCAAAAACATATATGTGTGTTGATATATGTGAAATCCTTGTATTCTATTTACTATGACTATTAAACTACCATTTTTCAACCCTCCGCATTCCAACCGCTTCATTTAAAGTCCCAACTTCCCTTTTTGTATATTAGGCAGAATCTAAAACCAACAAAATTGAAAAGTTGCTCATTGTATTTTTTTTTTTTTTTTGCTAAAGTTTTAAAGTAATTTGAAAGCCAAATTTTGAAGATGCACACAGTGTGTCAACATGTGCTATCTGCCATCACGGGATATCAATGTACGCGTTTTGTGGGTGCAACCCCTTCCTCCAAACTAAAGTAGATGAGAGGAATATAGAAAACAGGTGTAGATATGGCGCTGCTCTAGTGGAGTAAAATTTTTTTGGTGATGAACCACCGTTTTGTGCTTTGTGTGGTCTCCTTACTTCTATGTAAAAGGCTAAGTAATGTGTTTAAATAGCAAAAGCCTTGGACATTGTGTATGTGAACAAAAAATCCCAGTGTTGTACTGAAGATAAATAGTAGCTTATTGACAAAATATGTTTCAAAGCCAAATACGTGAATAAATAAATGGAAAATTGGGATGCGTAGGACCTAACTTTTGTTTTTTGGCCTCTGAAATCCAAATGTGTTTGATTTGTGTTACAGTCTCTGATAGTTATTTACCAATAAAAAAATGTTTTTTATATATATGATCCTGTCTGTGCTCCTATGCATGATTTTACCCAAACTTGGTGTGGGTTATTCTGTTTAAACGTTTAGTTGTAAATATAAAGTGCTAGTCCTGTAAATAAAACGCCACAATCCTATATTACATATCGTTGTATAAGTAAGTAACAAAGTGCAAATAGTGCTTGAAACCAAGAAAGTGCTAGTATACTCATTGTTGATTAAAAAGTGACTAGTGCTTAAATATAATAAAGTGACTTGTGTACTAAAAACCAGTGCTTATTGGAAAAGAAAATTCTGTTTCTTTCAAAAGTCTTTTTATATAGTTCAAAGGGATGAATCCTCTTTGGAAGACAATATTGTGTGAGAAACTTCTTATCCAGGTGTTGGCTTGGTGATGGTTCCTCTTAAACGTGCTCTTATTATGCTTGCACTCACTGGATAACCTTACCCCTGCAGCGGTGCGAGCAGTCACAGTATTTGCCACTGTGTAGCAACTCTGGATGTCTCTGGTCTGTGCTTTAAATGTTGTTTACCGATTTACATATGTTCATCATAAAAGAGAGAGGGAATGCCCATAGTGTAAAACCGTATGGAGAAGCTTTATTATAACATAATAAAAATATTGTACTCACATTTTACAAGGTAAGTTTAAGCATGAGAGAAAGAATAAATTCTGTCACAAACAGCCTGTGCTCGTCTAGCCGGAGGTGACGAAAGACATTTGTAAGCCTTCACGTTTCGTCATCAGACGTCTACTGGAGCGTCCATCTTGCTACACCTCCTGTGCTTAAATAGTGTGCCGTATGCTTGGTGCGGTTGCTCACTAATGCAGCCATCTTGGTGTAGATATTGCAGACCGAAGTCCGGGCCGCTCACAGAAAAGGGAAAAAAACAGCAATTATCGGCTGTCTCGTCAGTCCTTTTCTCCCCACTAGAAATTAGACTGATATCCGGGTCGGTGACACAGCCCTTATGCCGTTATTAAAAATCTTATGTTCACTAAGTGATCAAAGGGTGATACCCGCATATATAAAAAATTCATTGTCTATGCGCGCACAAGGTACACTATCTAAACAGTACAGACACAACAGTTTAATAAAAAATAGAAAAATAGAAAACGAAGTACCAAATTATTGAAAATATATGTAACAATAAAAAATGAACTTTTTTGCTAAAGTTTTAAAGTAATTTGAAAGCCAAATTTTGAAGATGCACACAGTGTGTCAACATGCGCTATCTGCCATCACGGGATATCAATGTACGCGTTTTGTGGGTGCAACCCCTTCCTCCAAACTAAAGTAGATGAGAGGAAGGTGTTGCACCCTCGAAACACGTCCAATGATCCCCCATGATGGGAGCTAGCACATGTTGACATTAGGCATGGGATCAGGAGGATAATCCACATTTTGACTCCAAATTTGTGTGCATCTTCAAAATTTGGCTTTCTACAGGGGTGACATCATCTGATGAAGGCAAGATCAAGACAGTTTTGACATACTAATGTCTCATATAGTCTTCACTTTATCAAAGTTGAACTTTGTAAGTTCCTGAGTTGTGTATGTTATGGTTTTATACTTGCCTGTTTAGCCAAAAAAGGCTATATCTGCTGTAAAACATAAATGTTACAAAACCAATGTTGGTTTGTTAAAAAACCCTTTTGTTATAATGCACATGTGAATGTTCTTGGAATAAAATGTTTTATACTCAACAATGTGTGGCTTCTTCTTTCAATGCTCAATACCAGTTTTTGGAGTAAGTTGGTGTAGTTACAGTGACAATGGGGGTATTTACTAAAGGCAAATCCACTTTGCACTCCAAGTGCACTTGGAGTGCAAAGTGAATTTGCCTTTAGTAAATAACCCCCCCATTGCTCTAAAATCTGCCCCAATCAGGCCATTTTAGGGACTCAAAGCAATTAATTCATGGAGCTGAAAAGGATGATTATTTTTATCATTAATGCATCACATACATTAACAACAAAAACAAGGTGTGTGTGTGTAGCAGACCCATAGCACAACATAATAATTACCTGAAGAAGAGATTGTCACGTCATGTATCAAATAAGTTACGTTTGCACTATTGAAGAAAATGACACAAAAAAAAAGGCCATTGGAGAACCTAGGAGACAGCTAAAAGAAACACAAGCAGTAAATCAAATGAAATATGAGTTCAGTTTATAATCAAAAAAATGTATTTAAAACATGTTTAGACTTTCTCTGGCATATCAATGGCCCCCCTACCCGCAAAGTACTCTAGATACTTTTGGCGTACTTCATGGGTGCTTTGGGGGGCAAGCCAGGACGGCCAGGTTCAAGAGCAGTCAGAGTTGTTGGATCCGGTAATAAGCCGGGCTCAGTCGCAACTGAGGCCACATAGTTGGTTGCATTTTTGCGCAAAAAGTTATGTAAAATGCAGCAGCATAGAATTATATGATTGAGTTTATATTCCGCCATATTAATAGCTGTGAGGAATAGACGGAACCAGCTGGCCATTATTCCCAAGGCATTCTCCACCACTCTTCTGGCTCTGGCCAGCTGGTAATTAAAAACCCTCTGGTCCGGGGTGAGGGTCCTCATCGGGAATGGACACAGAAGATGGTCCCCCAGCCCAAATGCTTCATCTGCTATGAAGACGCATGGGAGTCCCGCCACATTATCTTCCGGAGGTGGCAACTTCAGGTTAAAACTCCGTCTGGGAGATGACTCCACCATCCGACATCTGGCCATTTTCCCCCACGTCCACATACAAAAACTTGTACGTCACCGACACTACCGCCAACAACACTATACTACTATACCCCTTAAAATTAAAATAGTATAACCCAGAGTTGGGAGGTGGGACAATGCATACGTCTTTCCCATCGATTGCCCCACCGCAGTTGGGGAAGTCCCACTGCTGAGCAAACTGGGAGGCCACAGTCTGCCATTCCTGTGGGTTTGAAGGAAACTGTGGAGTCAAACAAAAAAAAATTGTACTTTTGCACATAACATTGCAAGCAGATTAGACACAAACATTATTGGCCAATATAAGTATAACATTTATTGAAATGAGTATTTAAAGATGTCACGGAACGTCCCACACTCCGCTTGAGTGCTTCCGTCAGTATACCACTTCCTTGTAGTCTGGATACAGATATCAGATATTCCAACCGCTCTGAGCACAAAACAAGGCGACGCTTGCTTAGATGCTAACATGGACTGACTTTATATGAACCAGAATACAGTCTTATATACAGGAGAAGATGAGGTCCCCCCCTCCTGCTCATATTACTCTAACAATACAAATGTAACCTAATTAACATGAGCTAGTTTACTAAATCATTTACCCAGACCAGATGACTCAGAGACATGACCTGTAGGACACAGACTTGTGGGCACCAAGCTTCACACAGTAACAGAGTTAATTATCATAAGTACAACCACAGGACATTTTCTCACAATAGCAGAAGCTCCAATAGGTGTCGGCCAGTCTCCTACATTGTATAGAGGACAATGTGATCAGCTCACTCAATTAACATGTTGAGTTCAGAATCAATCAAACCAAGAATAGTCTCTACATACATCCTGGGAGATCTTGTGGACAAATATTACTGTCCCATTTTAAGTAGTCCAAGATATATTTTCTCACTCACCCTGTGAGTTAGACATAAGAGGTGTATGGGGAGCGGAAACAAGGGCAACCCCTACTTAACAAGAGATTCTGAGTTCCACGGGCCCTCCCGTCACATCTCTTCCCTTTCGGCAGAAGACTAACACAGAAGGAGACCCCAGACGGGTTGACTCCGAAGTTAGTCAGTAGTTCCAGTCCTCTAATGCCTGTACCCACACAGTACCCCAAACAAATTTTTCCAAACAAAGCATTACTGACCCAGCCAACCTCTGCCTCTCTCAGAGAACATATCTGCCCCTGGGGAGAGGCCTGGACTGGCCCTTCGACCTGGAGTCCTTTCTGCCGCTGGAGAGAAGACAGGGTGACTGGGCTCACTCCGTCATGCTGTTGGGGATCTGGGCCAACTGCCCAGCATCCTTGGGGTATACAGGTGGAGACTGAAGCCCCATCCACCTTCACAGGAAATCCATCCTCTGTTAGTTGAGGGCAGAGTCCAGCAGTACTCGGCCCTGTTGCCAGCCCTTCTGCTGGAAACCCCACACCATCTGCTCCGGCTAACTGTTGGGAAGGGAGGCCAACTGCCCGCCTCCCTGGAACTCTGTAGTTGTTGCCGGTGCTTCAACTGGGGAAGTTCCTTGTAACTCCACAGATCCTACTGTTGGTGCTGGACAGAGCACAGTGAAGCTTGGCCCCAATACCAGCTCTTCTGCTGGAGGCTCATCAGGTTGTTCTTCCTCAGCAGAAAAATCTATTAAATCCCCTACCTCTATAACTGGTGCCTGTCCATGGAACTCAAAAGATGCTATCAGTGCTGGGCAGAGGTTAGCAGAGCTCTGCCCTGTTGTCAGCACTTCAGCTTTGGGGATGGCAATCTCCAGATTTTCCACTGCCGATTCTCTGGCATGCTGCTGGACAGGCATCCATCCAAGATCATCCCATGCAGAAACAGGATCATCAAGTTCAGTCAGCACTTGCTGCATCCACCATAAGACCTCCGCCTCCATAGCTGCTGGGGCAGGTTGGTAAAGCACACTATTACTCTGACACATTGCCGACTCTTCAGCCAGGATTTCAGAGTTGTCAACTGGTAATTCCTAAAAGTCCCAGGCAAAGGGAGCCCAGCCCTGGCACTGAGCAACGTCTAGCAGCCATTTGTAGGCAATCTCCAGCTCCCATTCCTTAACGGCCAGAAACTCCAAATCTTCCTGTGCCCAGTGCACTTCCGAAATGTTCAGTAGCCCTTCTCTGAAATCCATGATTTCGTCCACCCGCCACTCCAAATCACTCCCAAAGTTAGGGTCTCCTGTCAGCTTCACATACAACAGTCCCAAGCCGCCGTAGCTTAAGCCTTCCGTTGGGCTGTCATCCGCTATCTAGGGACATGCTTGGGATACATGCCACCAGAGGGCTCTGTAGCTCTCCTTCAGCTTCATCTCTGCCCAGACCAGCCTGCTTAATTCAGCTGTCTGCTCCTTGTGCGGTTTTTCTCCCAAAAACCGCACCCGCAATCCGTACTGCGACCAGTACCTTTCCTGGATGGAGGGGAGAACTTTTCCCTGGTGTCGCTGCTCACGGGCTAGCGCTTCTTTCCAGAGTTTGCAGCGAATAGAATCACACCATCCCAGCAGGACCTGCTTTGATACTGGTCCTCTGTGCTGTATCTGCATCTCTCGCAACCTCCTTCTGAATTCCTCCTCCATGGCGGCTGGTATCTGTACCTCTCCTCTCCTGCTATCCGGACCTTGGATCCAGGTGAAAGTTTGGATGTCCCAGACTGAAGGAAGCGTCCCGCTGCTTGCCACCAATGTCACGGAACGTCCCACACTCCGCTTGAGTGCTTCCGTCAGTATACCACTTCCTTGTAGTCTGGATACAGATATCCATCCGCTATCCAGGGACATGCTTGGGATACATGCCACCGGACAAAAGTATAATAAGGTCCACTTATCATATTCCTTGCCCCCTATGATGGCCCATTGTAAAAATTTTGGAGGGAGGGGGAGATGTTTTAGACAGGTATCCATCTCCACTTCATTGAGAGATGAATGGATAAATAATGTAGATTACTTCAGCCAGCCCCTCCTTACTTACACTATTGGCAGCCCACTGGACAGGTAAGAAGTGTCATAATCCAAAAATATGAATACGCACTGTGCAAATTGAAGCACATTTTTACATTCTGCAATTACCTATCAAGATAATAGGAGAACAAAACTTTAAACAGTACCATTTGAAAGTATTCAGGCAGGCCCTTGCACTACATGCTTTGGTAAATTCGTCCATACATATGACCACAAAAGAGGTAGGTATAGTGTCTATGGGTTTGGCAAAGTCAGCCGATAGAGTATTGCTATCGGTTGACTTAGCGGTTGGGGGGAGGGTTCAAAATGAGTTTGGGCTCCCAAAAAAAAGCCTCTTGCATCTGCCTGAATTTAAGGCCAACAATAACATTTGGACACATTTTAGGGGGTGTTTAGGGTAAGCACTAAAATGTAGCTGACATTGTTAAGTGACTAGGATATGTGTGTATGGGCCCAGGATAGCATGCTGGGGAGGTAGGTTAGTGAAGGCAAATATGCATGAAGGACAAAAAAGGAGCATTAAAAGCTTCCAGCATGCATGAGGGCAAAGAGGACATTCACAGCATATTACAATCATGGTAATTAGGAAATAATGAAATAAATACAATACATTAGCAAACATTAAATACATAGAATCTGATGTTAAAGGATAAAACTTACCCTAATATAGTCCTTCTGCAGGACCTGTATGATGGCACAACAGATCTCTGGAATAATGATTCCCAGGCCTGGGGGGAGATTCCAGTCGTGAACTTGATATCCTAGAGACTTCTCCCCGTCGCCAAGTACCACAAGGTGGCCTCGAGCCTCCGCTCGGGAGTGATGGCTTGCCGCATGCAGGTGTCCTGCTTTAAAAATAAAAAATAAATAAAGTGCGCTAATTATATGAAAATACACACATAGATGTGAATACATGTGGGTAGTAGTAAAAACCACAATCTACTGAGAGCAAGTAAATGACTCCATGAGTGGTAAAAATATATATGTGCAAAACATAAAAACTCAAATAAAAAGAAGAAACAAAAAATGTGTACATGTGAAATACAATGATATTAATAGCGTGAAGATCTGAAAATCAAACAAACTCAGTCCATGGGTTCAAATATAAAAAGTTCATCAGTGAAAAAAAGCTTCCATCCACTATACAGCTCAGCAGCAAC
The DNA here is from genome assembly GCF_042186555.1 of Aquarana catesbeiana. NCBI lineage: Eukaryota > Metazoa > Chordata > Amphibia > Anura > Ranidae > Aquarana > Aquarana catesbeiana. Next base: position 296,583,528 of record NC_133328.1, read on the forward strand.
TAATCCCCCTATGAGTGGATTGACAAAGGAGAGAGATGTGCAGGATGGTGCAAATCCACTGGCGGTGACTCCAATAAGTGAGAAAGTGATAAAGGTGGACTCTTACCCTCCGTGTTGGACCCCCTCCTTGGCAGGGTCTATCAGGCATGCAGATTTTTGCCCTCTGCAGGGACCATGTAATGAGAAGATCTCCCCAGCAGCTGTTAGGAATGTTGTCTCCGACCCGGGCTGGTCCAAGTGAAACGCCTGGAGAGGGGGGGAAGGAAAGCTCTCTTGCTCCCAGTGTGGCAAAGGAAAAAACAAAAGAGCGGAGCTCCAATAGTGTAAAAAGTTTCGGAATTTATTAAATAAAAGTATAGACCGCAACGGAGAGTGCACGCTCCGTGAGGTGAAAATACAATTAAAAACAAGCCGGCATATAAAAATCGTAATAACCCGTGCATAACATGGGGCAATCGTGACGGCTTACAACGTAGCCACGTCCTACATGTTTCGTCATTAGTAGATGTCTTCAAAGGGTGTCCTGCTTTGCAATATAAGGGGACAGCAAAGCCAACAGACAGTGAAAAACGGGGTCAGTTATCCGGAGATAATTCCTGAAATCATCAGGATTATTCTCCTGGATCTCCCGCAACAAAGGCATGTGCGAGAATTGGTCACGCTAGAGCAACCAATTCTTCGTACATGAACTCCTCCTCACCCTGTTCATGGACTGGACTTGGGTCAAAGCAAGAACTCCAACACCAAGCCCAAGCACAGCACAAACTCTACGACGAGAACGTACCCACAACATGGCTTTAAAACGGTCGGCTGTTCAGAACGAACTGACAGAACGCACTGAAAATCAGAAAGGACCTGAGAAGAACGATCTGAAAATCAGAAACGAGCGGACCAGAACGCACTGAAAAACAGAAGTGTACTATTAAATAGAACACATTGAAAGACAGGAACGAACTGTGAACACGCACTGAAGAACAGATACGAACCTACAAGCACAGATTGAAAAAGAAAAGACCTGAAAAGCATGAGGCTGAAAAGCGTGAATCATCTCTCACCAAACTTCTACTAACACGAGATAAACACGAGATTAGCAGAAGGAGCTGAAAGGGTGGTGCACCGGATATTGAACTTCCTTTTTATAGTCCCGTTGCACGTGTTTGTCACCGCGTTCTTGATGTTCGGAATTTCCGACAACATTTGTGTGACCGTGTGTATGCAAGACAAGTTTGAGCCAACATCCCTCGGAAAAAAATCCACGGTTTTGTTGTCTGAAAATCCGATCATGTGTACAGGGCATACGTGTTGTGTAGAACAAGTTTGGTTAAAAAACCAGAGCAAATGCAGGGAATAAGCTACGCCCACCCATATGTTACTTTTTTCCAGTTCCTGGGTCCAGTGATATACTGTGCATTGCCAGCATGTCTCCAGCAGGAGCATGTACAACTGTGACTGTTTCAAACTGAGCTTGTTCTACACAGCACTTGGGCTGCTCTGATGAAACCTAGAGCAAAATGTATAAGCAGGACGTCTGTTACATGCGAGCCTGAAGAGATTCACCTTTACATAATCATGGCCTATTTAAATTTATTTAGGGTGAGACCATGTTTCATGGTACATCCTAAATATAGGTTTGAAACATGGTAATTCTTATAGTTTGATATTTTCATTAGTTGTCCTGTACTCAAAGTCTATGATAGAGTAAATCTTCAAATTTCTGTGTCAGCAGTTTCTGTTTGTATTTCAGCATGAGGTATGCCACATGACACTTCACAAATTACTGCATGACCTCTGTTTGTAGTCTGAGAGCTGACATTTCCTGTGAAGAAACTACATAACCCACAATCCCTGGGTCTCTCAGGCTAGTGTCCAGCAGGTGAGAGCTAAACAGTAAGAGACTATGCAATTTCTTATCATTATGACTCCCACATTTGTGATGCGGCACAGAGAAAATGGTGAGTCATGAATTGGATGCTGTAGGATCCAGAACACAAAGTTGCCTGCCCCTTTAGCAATTAGGGACAGGCTAGCTGTAGCAATATATGCACATAGAAGAATCAGTCAGCCATGACACTACATACTGCAGCGGCAACACGTGAGCCTGTCATTACAAGGTAAGGCAAACAAATGACACAAGGGAATATAACTACACTAATATCTAGGTAAAATAATGAAAATATTTGAAAGTGTACAATGTAGTAGTAGATTAATAGTTGGTAGAAAATGTAGTGTTCTGTGCCTTTTGGAACTATTTGTTTCAGATTGTAATGACCGCATTGGCTTTTATTGTGCTTGCCTTTTCAGCAGCTTAATGTAATTAATGTGACCCTACATAGTGCACGAAAAGCAATACTGTGTCATGCAGGCACACCTTTTTGATGTAATAAACTAAGCAATTTTGGCACTATTGATCTGAGCACCATTGATCTGAGTACTTGAAGTACTTTGTTAATGCTACAAGAAATGTAAACACAACTAATGGTACCTCATATCTTAACAAGGCTTTATAATGAATGGTTTGAACATAAAAAGGAGTATGAAATCAGCTTTTCACAGTCAATATGGTTTTCTAATTATGTAATCAGTTTTTTTTTTTCATGTATAATTAACTGTTCTCACTATAAGTTCAATTACTGTGGTGGTGCAGAAAACTTGCCTTGCACGAAAAAAATTATAACCTCTATTTAATAGCCTCCCTCCCCAACCTCCTTGAAAATGTATTACTACCAAAATACTGAAAAAACAGGCTATTTAATAGAGATGTGATTTTTTTATTGCAAGATACACTTTAAAATATCTTGTTTTTTAAATTGTTACCATTTAGAAGGTTCGGGACTTTTTGTTAGTAGTGTGTTGTGCAAGCCACACTACTAACTTTCACCAACAACAAGAAATCTTGCCTTCAAAATTACAGCCATACTAGCCTACATAGTGTGTAACAGAGAACTAGAAGCCAATGTGAGAATCAAACTAAATACAGTACGTGAATGAAAACAACATTTTTACACCTGACCTGAAACAATTTTGAACATACTTTTAATTAAAGTGTTTTTCTGCATTTAGCAGTAGGCATAGGTAAAGAAGTGACACCAGTTAAGACCTTAGCTGTTCAAATTATTCTGTTCACCAATCTAAGATGTAATTGCAGCTTCTAGAGTAGCCATTTTCAATACTTTACCATGTAAAAACCCTTGAAATTAATTGACTCCGGGAGACCTTTTCAGGGAAGAGGAAGCTATAAAAAAATCAGGAGAGATCATATGAAGCACAAAATGGTGCCAACCGTAAGCAAGGACAGGCACAAAAAAAAATTAACAGGAAAGCCTTGTGATGAATTTATCCTCACAGTAACTTTTAATGAGTGAGTTGTACCTTTTGCTCTAGAGCTCATCCTTATGTCTTACAACTTGTTTTATTCACTGTGATTGAACAATCAACAATTGCATTTTGAAAGACATAAAAAAAAGTAAACGATGAGAAATGTACTAGTACATTGAGCACTGTCCCATCCCACAATTAGCAGTAAACTCAAACCAAGCAAGAGGAGGAAAAAGGTGCACACAGTTATTACGTTTGGCACCATATTTTAGCTCAACATGCAATCAGCCCAAATTTCATGTAGAATATTGATGCAGAGAAAGCGTTTGAGAAACTGTAAAAAGTCTACCTGGTAGGAACTCACTAAAGAAATAAATATTGTAATGGGCTTTTTTAAAATTTTTTTAAAACAAGACTTAAGTATGAAATACTTGTAGACCTGTTATGCCGCGTACACACGATTGGACTTCTCGCCGGAATAAGATATGACGGCTTTTCCGACGGGATTCTGCTCAAGTTTGCCTTGCATACACACGGTCACGCAAAAGTTCACTGAACTTACGACCGCCAAGAACGCGGTGACGTACAACACTACGACGAGTCAAGAAAATGAAGTTCAATGCTTCCGAGCATGCGTCGAATTGTTTCTGAGCATGCGTAGGAATTTTGCGCGTCGGAATTGCCACAGACGATCGCATTTTCACATAGGAACTTTTTCCGAACAAAAAATAAAGAACATGCTCTCAATCTTTTGCTGGCTGGAATTTGCCCAGCAAAAGTCCGATGGAGCATACACACGGTCGCATTTTCTGACGAATAACTCTCATCGGTCTTTTGCGGGCCGAAATTCCGATCGTGTGTACACGGCATAACACATATCTCTGTGTGCATCTGCTCAAATGCTCTTGTTTTTCAGTATAAGTGGGTCAAAAACATTGTAGAATGTAACATTATACATTTTACCTAAATTTAACCTCAAGACAGTGAGCTTAAGAACATGGTGATTGAACATGTAGCAAAGACATTACAGAGCTGGGAAGAGAGCGAACCTCATTGTAAAAATAATTATGCACCTTCTACAGAGTTTTGTACTTACAAAGATTGGCCTGATTTCTCTCACTGAAGTATGGTAACAGAAGTCCTGTTTCCTGGCCCTATCAGATAAAGGGGTATGTGTTGTTGGATGGTCAAGGACATATAGTACCATGGAGGCAAGGGAAGAAGCAGGTACCCTTGTGCAACCAAAGACTGAACACCTGAAACTACAACAGAGATTTATAGGGTGTTGAAGAAAACATTAATTCTGCTGTTATGTGCCTTCAAAAAGATAAAACTGTGGTTTTGCAAAATAATCTAAAGTTTGAGCTTTTCGTTTTTTTAAATAATTTAACAAAAGATTGCTGGTTTCTGGCAAACATCATTTTCTTTTGGTCACAGCTACAATATAGTAAATATGTAATTAAATAAATTATTATGATTTCTCCTGGGCATTACATTTACTTGTGTCCTGGTATTTCTCTGCCATGTTCCAATATTTTACAGGTTTTACTTTGTCATGTTTTATGGTTACAAATTACTGTCCTTTTTTTCCTGATTTAGTATTTTTTAACCACATTTAAATGAAAAATCATAACAGTAGCATGTTTCTGTCAAATGGCTTGCACACCTTGTTAACTTGAGTTATTCAACAACAGTTTTGCAGGCAGCTTTATTTAGTAGAAAATAGTAGAAGGCATCAAGGGACAAAGGGGTTATCTCACAAAAATATATCGCATGAAGTATTTGGGTCATGTGACACATTTAACCCAAATATCACATGCATTATGAAAAGAGTCAGTTTATTACAGGTTTATACGGTATGTAACACAAAAGTGAGAAACACTCAGTAAATACCACATAAACCTGTCTAAAAGTCTTTTCCCAAAAAAGTAAACAAAAACATTGGTTAAATAAAGCCTGCCATAGATGGTGCAATTTTTTTCCTGCAACCACTGACTGTGTTGATAGCTATTGGGTTCTCCTGCAATAATCACATGAAAAATCCAAACATGCTGGTTGTACCCAAGTCGATTGATGGATTGACTTTGGTACAATCAGCCTGCCCATGAATGGTTCGACTCTTGGCCAGTCCCTGATAAACTGGCCGAGATTTGAACCATCTATGGCTTACGTTGTGGTATAGTCACATGCTATGTGGTTGTGGGGGTGCAGGGGGGACTTATCGGAATCTGGAAGCCCTCTTTATCAAGGGAGCCCTTAGATCCCGACCCCCCATGTGAATGAGTATGGGGTACATGGTCACAGAATGCTCTCTTTGCATCACATACTAATTAAAAATATTCCTATACCATAAAAAGCAGCGCTAAATTCCAAACTAAAATGAACCTCAACTTGACATAAATACATAAATATGAGTAACTAATACAACAATGTATAACAATGTGCAGTAAAGCAAATATACTAATAATAAGAGCTTATTATACATAAATAATCAACTATTATTCCAAAATGAATATGTGCAGATTAAAAAGGAAAAGTCCAGTAAAAAAGTCAATATAAACAAATCACATAACCGAAAAAAATTAGTGAAAATGGAAATGTGTATGAAACAGTTGTTGTGTCACTAAGGAAGCCTCTTACCAGATAAAGTGAACCATTAGATTATAAATGGTCAAATAGCACTCTATATCATCCAAATCCCAAGAAGACTTATAGCTCAGGATGGACACTCCTTTTGGATCATTCCACCGACATTAGAAGTATAATATAGGAAAAAAAAATCGATATAATCTAATGGTGACGTTAGTAAAAATTTTGTTTATTAAAACACTTGCCAAAAACAGTAAATAAAACAGATGTAAAAGGCTAAAAAAAACAGTTAACAGAGAATCTCCATAATACAACTAGGCAGCCGAACATACAAAATAGCAATGCCGTGAATAGAAATTCAAATATAGCAGGTTGAGTTGGCCGCTCCAGGCTCCGGCGATCATGTGCGTGATAATGTTGCATCGTAGCCACATCCTACACATTTGGTTGAACATGATGTAGTCAGGGGACTTAGTCTGCTGCTGAGAGACCTGTGTGAGGTTGACTCAACCATGTTACCACAAGCCCAGATGCTAGAATTCCTTTGAAGAAGCCTGTCCTGCTGTAAGAAGATTCACCCCCAGTGGCTAACATATGTGTGTTTACACTTATATGCCAGTTATTGCCATGTGTATCGTATATGATGGGGAAATTGCGTATTACATATTTCCTTATTTATATTGTGGCTCCAAATCTTGATGAAAGGGCCATATAAGGACACAAGTATAGCTCTGCCTTAGCAGACTTGGTACCAAAGGAATGATATTGTTAACTGACCAGGATGTGGCCAAGCCCACTTTCTTCTCTACAATTGGCCATTTCCTTACATTCAAGTCCTATATTACCACAGCCAAAACTAGTAAGAGCTCAGTCTCATCTTCAGAGCTTGCCATCATGCATGCGTCTGTGATCATCTGCTACGCCATGAAAGCAGGGGGACTCAGTTGGGAAACAACATCTTTGGTTAAGAATTCTTGTTATACTGTATTTTCTAATATGTTCTTTATCTATAATTACTTTTATTAAATGTTATACTTATAAGTATTTGCATGCTCTCTCTTTGCACATATCGAATGCAACCCCAAAAAGTTATCACGTGACAGTGATAAATTACATGGTACCAGAAGTGGGGTATGGTCAATCTTTGTAAACTAGAGATATGAATCATGATGCAGCATTGTGCTAGATTGTGTGTGCTGGGTTAAAGTTGTGCTTTTGTATTGTAAGCCATAGTACATTCAAAAAGCATAGAAAGTGTATCAGATACTTAGCTGACTTTATTGAGCTGCCTGTAGGTGATCAGGTGCGAGTCCATTCCTGTGTTGGGTGAATTTTTGTTTTAGTTTGATAAACTGGGTGAGAGACTGATGTACAAGGGAATGGTTGTATTGTCCGGAAGCTTCAATTTGTGATTGTAACTAAAGTGTTGGACTCTGGATTGCAGGCAGTTATAGAGCAATGAGCTTTTTTGAGGTTTGGAAACGATGAGATGATGCTCAGATCATGGAAGTCCGCAGTTCTATTTTTTGGCGGGGACATCTTTTTAAACTCATATAAAAAGCAAGAAGTCGCGCTAATCAGTGAGTAATATAAATTGATGGACATAAACTATGATATTAAGTGACAAAAACAACCCATAACACAAATTGATAACAGAAATAAATGACCAAAAATGGAGCTAAGGTGCAACTACCAGCACATATCTGAACTGTGCATCAAATGTGCAGGTGCAAATGCTAGATATATAAAAAAAGATGTGACAAAAAAAAAAAAATCCTAATAGCAAAGGACCATAGATAAATAGTGAAAAATAAAAATCAATCCATAAGTGAAAACGTTGAATCCATATTGTAAAAAATAAGCCTTCAAAAAATCCAATAGTGAGTATAAGTCCACAGTGATATATAGTGAGGTTCCACACTGAAGTGAAAGGTGCAATATAAATCTCCTCCACCACTGAAAAATACTGCCGCTTACCGGAAATCGGTGGTCCCTTATTACAGGGGACCACACTGGGCGAATGGCTGTAACCCCAGCCCAGGATCTCCCTGGCAAGCACTGGACTCCAAGGCGTCAGCAGGAGTAGTCAGCAGAAGAGTTGATAATGGGGCAGTATTTACACCAAAAAAAACAGAAAAACTCCACATAGTGTAAATCCTTATACATTTATTATAGATAAAAAGACAAGTGGTAACTTACAAAGCAATGGATAGAATGCGCATAAGCATAAAAAGTGAGCCGGCCGGCTTCTACAAAGCGTGTATGCTTCCGGGACTGCAGCGGTGACGTCAGAACGTAGCTCCTCCTCCCTACGTCGTTTCGTCACTAGCGGACGTGGTCACAGGATACGTGCAGCGTCTTTAAGCTCACCCATGCTCCGCCCCTTTTTGACAATGTCATGAAGGGGAGGGGCTTAGTCATTATCACATAAAGCGCAGGCATGTGCCCATCATATGCAGCCTCACTGTGCCCATCAATTGCAGCCTCACTGTGCCCATCATATGCAGCCTCACTGTGCCCATCAAATGTAGCCTCACTTTGCCTGTCAAATGTGGCCTGTACAGTATGGAGTGTGTACAGTATGTGTATATAGAGGGGGTGGATGGCATTAGTATATACAGGAAGGAAGGTGGATGCATATATAGCTGTATACAGGACAGATGATATATATCTGCAGTCAGTGATGATGGAGGAAGTTCTCTATATACAGGAAGGAAGGTGGGAATATACAGCTATATATACACCCACCTTCCTTCCTGTATATAGAGACCTTCCTCCATCATCACTGACTGTAGATATACATGTTTTTAATGATTTGAAGGGGGTAAGAATACCCAAACATTTATACAAAAAATGCTGTTGTATATCTTCCTGTACTGTACCTGTTTCCTGTGTGTGTTCAAGCTAGATTATGGTAGCATGTTCTCTGGTACGTTCTGCCATAATCATCGTGGTGGAACTGTAAGGCAGAACCACTGGCGGAGTGTGCATACATTTAAAAAACAGAATCCACAGGATGTGCACAGTACAGGAAGAGAAAGAAAGACACAAGTAAAATGTTATCAGTTTAAAGGTTTAACTTGGTTTTTACATACAACTGGTATCTGCTTGGAAGTACATTTTTCTACATGAATGACAGTTTGAATTTAAGCTAATCATATCATTCATTAAGGAAAAGGTAACGTTATGTCTACTCATAGTCGTTGCTTTTGCTTTATATCATAATCTCAATCAAAGATAATCATGATTTTTCAATGGATTCAATGTACATATAGTACATATACGGTCAGTTATATCTGACACTCAGCAATTCTTTGGCCACCACGTTCAATTCATTTGACATTTGAGTTTTTCTTTAACACACTAAATTCCACGCTTTTATGAACTCCTTTGCCTTGCATACTTTGCCTTGTAACCATGTACAGTACATATGTAAAAAATTTAACCAAGACAGGGTTTGTCATATTCCTCTTTTTCAGATCGAGGAGCATTGACTTATGAAATAAGATAGTCCCCTTCTGGATACTACTGCACCCTATTAAAAGCATTGCTCAACTATATAGTATAATAATCCAGAATGCTACAAAAGTCCATAGACTAGTTAATATTATGGGTCTGGCTGCAGTTCTGAATTCATTTTCAGAAATTATGAAGAATGAACTAGATCATATTGTGTAGTATTTGATTCTTTGGAAAACCTTGTATCTGCAAACTTTTCAAATTAATTGCTGCTTTCACCCTACTTTTGCCCTGCCTATAGTTTCTTTACCAAAGGTTTCCCCAGCACTGCCCTCTACAACCACTACAGTTGAGTTTGAAGACAGACCTTGAGGTTTTATATAAATGTATTGAGGACAATAGTGAGGAAGGGATTATCCAGCATCAACTGGATTCTTTTTGTGAAAAAAAAAAATCAATGTGTGAACTATAGATATATGTAAATCAGGGCTGTAGATAATTTATTTTCCTTGACGGGGGCGGGTTCAACTCTCTCAAATTGTAGGCAGCTCAACAAAAATGATCCCCCTATCTCGTTTGAATTTATGTAGCTGACATCCTAAGGTTAATAAATATTCACCAGCTACTGTATATCCTTCTTGAACTAATTTTTTACATGGATCCATAATAATTTGTTTTTCCTTAATACTAGGAGGATATAAAGGGGGTGATTTACAAAAGCCGTGCGCCATCAGTAGAGGCGCATGGCGAGGCGCAACGGACATTTCCATATTTATGAAACGGTGAGACATTAACAGAGCACGAATCCCCCATTTATTATAGCGATCTCGACGCACGGGAGAATGCAATCTGTGCACCACTATGGACATGGCGCATGGCATCTCCAAATCAATATTGACAGAAGATGGAGGTGCCAATATTATGGGGTGATGTGCGGAAGTTTAGTAACAACTGCCCAAGTAACAAATATGCCCATCATAGAATGAGAAAGTAACTTTTTTAGAGAAAGCCTGCTGTGCCTGCAAGTACAAAACGCTCTCACACTTTGAATGACAATTACTCAGTCATGCTACACTGTACCCAAACAAAATTTGTATAATTTTTTTCTCACAAACAGAGCTTTCTTTTGGTGGTATTTTTATTTTTTGCAATATAAGCGAAAAAATAGAGACATTTTTGAAAAAAAAAAACACTTTTTTTAGTTTCTATTGTAAAATGTTGCAAATAAGTCATTTTTCTTCATAAATTTAGTCCAAAATGTATACTGTTACATATCTTTAGTAAAAATAACCCAAATTAGTGGATATTATTTGGTCTCTGTGAAAGTATAGAGTCTGCAAGCTATGGTGCAAATCATTGAAAAATGATCACACCTGATGTACTGAAGGCCTATCTCATTTCTTGAGACCCTAACAAGCCAGTAAAGTACAAATACCCCCCAAATTACCCCTTTTTGGAAAGCAGACATTCCAAAGTATTTAGTAAGAGGCATGGTGAGTTTTTTGAAGTTGTAATTTTTTCCCACAATTTTTGGGAATATTTTTTTTTTTTTACACAAAATTGTCATAATAACAAGTTATTTCTCTCACACAGCACATGCATACTTGCAATGACACCCCAAAATACATTCTGCTACTCCTCCTGAGTATAGTGATACCACATATGTGAGACTTTTACACAGCCTGACCACATACAGATGTTCAACATCCAAGTAGCACCATCAGGCGTTCTACGAGCATAAATTGCACATCTCATTTGATTACAACCTATCACACTTTTGAAGGCCCTGGAGCACCAGGTCAATGGAAACGCCCATAAAATGACCCCATTTTGGAAAGCTAACACCCCAACATATAATCTATGAGGCATAATGAGTCTTTTTAGTGGTTCATTTTTTTCCAGAAGTTTTTGGAATATGTGGGAAAAAAATGAAAACGCATTTTTTTAATACAAAGTTGTCCATTTATAAGATATTTCCAACACATAGCATGTACATAGCAAAACTGACACCCCAAAATACATTCTACTACTCCTCCCGAGTATGGTGATACCACATGTGTGAGACTTTTACACAGCCTGGCCAAATACAGAGGCCCAACATTGAAGTAGCACCATCAGGCGTTCTACAAGCATAAATTACACATCTCATTTCTCAACCACCTATTACACTTTTGAAGACCCTGGAGCACCAGGACAACGGAAACGCCCACAAAATGACGATGTTTTGGAAAGCTAAGACCCCAACATATAATCTATGAGGCATAATGAGTCTTTTGAATGGTTCATTTTTTTCCAGAAGTTTTTGGAATATGTGGAAAAAAAATGAAAACGCATTTTTTTTATACAAAGTTGTCCGTTTATAAGATATTTCCAACACATAGCATGTACATAGCAAAACTGACACCCCAAAATACATTATGCTACTCCTCCCGAGTATGGCGATACCACATGTGTGAGACTTTTACACAGCCTGGCCACATACAGAGGCCCAACATTGAAGTAGCACCATCAGGCGTTCTACAAGCATAAATTACACATCTCATTTCTCAACCGCCTATTACACTTTTGAAGACCCTGGAGCACCAGGACAACGGAAACGCCCACAAAATGACCCCATTTTGGAGAGCTAACACCCCAACGTATAATCTATGAGGCATGATGAGTCTTTTGAATGGTTCATTTTTTCCCAGAAGTTTTTGGAATATGAAAACGCATTCTTTTTTTTACAAAGTTGACCATTTATAAGATATTTCCAACACATAGCATGTACATAGCCAAACTGACACCCCAAAATACATTCTGCTACTCCTCCTGAGTATGGTGATACCATATGTGTGAGACTTTTACACAGCCTGGCCACATACAGAGGCCCAACATTGAAGTAGCACCGTCAGGCGTTCTAGGAGCATAAATTACACACATACAGTAAATTCCTGCCAACTTATCACATTGTTGAAGGCCCTTCATATTTCTAACACATAGCATGTACTGTACATACCAATTACAAACCAAAATACATTCTGCTGAGGAAAGGGTAAAGAAAAGATTACCTGCCGTTTTAGTAGTGCAGTGGTCCAGAGGAGAGCATTGCTCCAGGCAGCAGGCAGGAACGTAGACAGCGACAGCAAAACAGGCAGCAGGCAGGAATACTGTCCATAGTCAGTACAGGTAGAGATGTTGTCAGCACAGCCAAAGCATTGGTCCAGATAACAGGCAGGGATGTGGTCAGCAGCAGCAAAAGGATTGTCCATGCAGCAGGCAGGACTACTGTCCATAGTTAGTACATGCGGCAGGCAGAGATATGGTCAGTACAGCCAAAGTATTTGTCCAGGGAGCAGGCAGGACCCATCAAGCTTAGGGTATCAGTTAGGAAAGACAGGGGTAGAGGCTTCTCCCACCCAAATCGCTTTGAAGTCTCTGGACAACCAGACCCTGTTCTGGGAACACAGAAAACCAAAAACTGTTTTTCTCAACTCAGAACACCATTCTGGAGCCCCTCACATATATGAGACCCCTGTGTAGCAGGGTGAAAAATCAGTGCAAGGGGCAGGCAAAAACATGGTCAACAGCCCAAGGTCAGTGCAGGTAAAAGGCAGAAATAGACAGTAGGCAGAGGCATAGTCGATACAGTCCAGGGTCAGTTCACGTGAAAGGCAGAAACATGGCAGATGAACAATGCAGACGGCAGGCAGAGGCATAGTCGATACAGTCCAGGGTCAGTTCACGTGAAAGGCAGAAATATGGTGGATAAACAATGCAGACGGCAGGCAGTGGCATAGTCGAGAAACAGGCCAGCCTCAGTTCACATGGAAGACAATGATATGGTTGGTTGAGGCACCAGGGAAATATTCAGGAGAGAAGTTGAAAACGGGGGAAATGGCAGTCTATTAGAAATATGGGCTAATAATTTACAAGCGTGTGATAGTGTTTGAAGCATTCTCCGATGCAAAGGCCAGGTTGGGAGGGACATTGGGGACAATGGAAACTGGTGTCTTTCCTAACGCCTCTTTTGGTGCACACCCGACATTTTTTTTGGCTTCGTTTTCCAGATCCTGATGGTGGAATATGGTCAGGAAAATGGCGCTCATGTAGTCTGCTGACACAATCAGAGCGAATGCTTTCTGGGGGGGATACTTGCTGATAGATCAGGGCAGTGACAATGTCTTCAATAAACTTTATGAAGGTGGTGGGTGTTTCCGTCGATTTTTGGTAGATTATGGTAGATTATGAAAGAATTATACATGGCCGAATAAAAAAAGTAAATTGCAACTTTTTTGTACCAGAAAAGGGATTTTCAGGTTGAAAGATAGGGCTGCAACATTTGATCATTTAAATCCACCCCCCCATAAATTGATTGTACTCAAGGTTACAGGAAGGCTTTCGAACGGGACCGCGTTCCACAGAGGTGTCATCATGGATGGTGGACATGATGTACACATCTTTCCTATCCCTCCACTTCACAACCAACACTTCCTCGTTCCTCAAGCTTGCCGATTCCCCCCTTTGTAGCCTTGTGGTGACTAGACTCTGTGGGAAGCCCTTTCTGTTTTTCCTTGCTGTACCGCAGGCCAAAGTTTTTTTTAGTTATAGGTGGCGAAAAAGGGGCAAACTAGTATAGTAATTGTCCATGTATATGTGATACCCCTTTTGGAGGAGTGGGAATGCAAACTCCCAAACAACTTTCCCCCTTATTCCCATGTACGATGGACACTCAGGGGGCTGGAGCTGGTAGTCTCTGCCTTCATACACGCAGAATGAGTGCACGCATCCGGTGGAGCTTTCACAGAGCTTGTTGAACTTCAAGCCGCACCTCGCCCTCTTACTGGGGATATATTGCTTGATTCCCAGCCGGCCTGTGAAGTGGACCAGGGATTCTTCCACAGAGATGTTCTTGTCAGGGATATAAAGTTCTGAAAATCTCTTGGAGAAAAAATCAATTAGGGGGCAAATTTTATATAATTTATCAAAGTTTGGGGTATTTCGAGGGGGGCACTTTGAGTTATCGCTGAAATGCAAGAAGCGCATTATAATTTCATATCGGGACCTGGACACAACAGAGGAAAAAATTGGCATGTGGTGGATAGGGCTGGTCGACCAATATTTATGCACTTCATTTTTTTTGTAAGCCCCATATTGAGCGTTAGGCCTAAAAACAATTTAATCTCCGCCACTGTTAGGGGTCTCCATTCAAAAGGGCGGGCATAGCTTGAGCTGGGGTTGTTTTCAATAAATTGTTGGGCAAAAAGATTGGTTTGGTCCACGATGCCTTGAACTAATTCGACAGGGAAAAATAAATTTAAAAAAATCAATTTGGGAAAAACCTTCAGTGTGGACCTGCACACCTGGCTATGCTGTGAAAGGGGGGATCGTGACTGACCCTGTGCTAGAAAGCAGCCACAATGGGTTTGCCAAGGGATCTGGTAGCTGGGTTTGGGCCCTAATTCTTTGATGTGCAATTCTGGGACTTTCATTCTGGGGTCTAGCAGCGCTTGTACAGGGCCTCACCTCCTGGGGTCTAGCGCCGTTGACACTGCTGGTAGCTGCCTGGTGTTCAGACTGTCATCTTTTTGGATGGACTGCTTCCTCCTCTGATTCAGATCCTGATGTGCTGCTTTCGACGGGTTGATATTCTGAACCAGAATTGGAATCAAAACTGTAACTGGGTGGCGAGAGCTCCCCTTTGCTCTCATCGGTCAGACTCAGTATTTGGTATGCCTCTTCTGGCGTGTATACCTTTCTGGACATGGCTGTATGACTGGTGACACTGATGGGCTGCACAGCAGGTACTAATGTCAGGGACTAATGGGCTGCACCTTGGTAGTAATTGACTGCAGGCAGGTACTCTGATGGGCTCACGGGACAAGTAGTCTGATGGGCTCATGGGACAGGTACTCAGATGGGATGACAGGTACTCTGAAGGGATGGATGGACTGGTACTCTGATGAGCTCAGACAGGTACTGATGGCAGGTACTCTGAGGGGTACTGATGACAGGTACTCTGACAGGTACTGATGGCAGGTACTCTGATGGGTACTGATGGCAGGTACTCTGACAGGTACTGATGGCAGGTAATGATGAAAGGTACTCTGACAGGTACTGATGACAGGTACTCTGACGGGTACTGATGACAGGTACTCTGACGGGTACTGATGGCAGGTACTCTGACGGGTACTGATGGCAGGTACTCTGACGGGTACTGATGACAGGTACTCTGACTAGTACTGATGGCAGGCACTCTGACGGGTACTGATGACAAGTACTCTGACAGGTACTGATGGCAGGTACTCTGATGGGTACTGATGGCAGGTACTCTGATGAGTACTGATGGCAGGTACTGATGACAGGTACTGTGATGGGTACTGATGGCAGGTACTGACAGGTACTCTGACAGGTACTCTGACGGGTACTGATGACAGGTACTCTGACGGGTACTGATGACAGGTACTCTGACGGGTACTGATGGCAGGTACTGATGAAAGGTACTCTGACAGGTACCGATGTCAGGTACTTTAACGGGTACTGATGGCAGGTACTGATGACAGGTACTCTGACGGGTACTGATGACAGGTACTCTGATGGGTACTGATGGCAGGTACTCTGATGGGTGCTGATGACAGGTACTCTGACGGGTACTGATGGCAGGTACTCTGATGGGTACTGATGGCAGGATCTCTGATGAGTACTGATGGCAGGTACTGATGACAGGTACTGTAACGGGTACTGATGGCAGGTACTGATGACAAGTACTCTGACAGGTACTGATGGCAGGTACTAATGACAGGTACTCTAATGGGTACTGATGGCAAGTACTCTGATGGGTACTGATGACAAGTACTCTGATGGGTACTGATGGCAGGTACTCTGATGGGTACTAATGACAAGTACTCTGATGGGTACTGATGGCAGGTACTCTGATGGGTACTGATGACAAGTACTCTGATGGGTACTGATGGCAGGTACTCTGATGGGTACTGACGACAAGTACTCTGATGGGTACTGATGGCAGGTACTCTGATGAGTACTGATGGCAGGTACTGATGACAGGTACTCTGACAGATACTGATGGCAGGTACTCTGACGGGTACTGATGGCAGGTACTCTGATGGGTACTGATGGCAGGTACTGATGACAGGTACTCTGACAGGTACTGATGGCAGGTACTGATGACAGGTACTCTGACAGGTACTGATGGCAGGTACTCTGACGGGTACTGATGACAGGTACTCTGTCGGGTACTGATGACAGGTACTCTGATGGGTACTGATGGCAGGTACTGATGAAAGGTACTCTGACAGGTACTGATGTCAGGTACTTTGACGGGTACTGATGGCAGGTACTGATGACAGGTACTCTGACGGGTACTGATGACAGGTACTCTGACGGGTACTAATGACAGGTACTCTGACAGGTGTTGATGACAGGTACTCTGACGGGTACTGATGGCAGGTACTCTGACGGGTACTGATCACAAGTACTCTGACAGGTACTGATGGCAGGTACTCTGATGGGTACTGATGGCAGATATTCTGATGAGTACTGATGGCAGGTACTGATGACAGGTACTGTGATGGGTACTGATGACAAATACTCTGACAGGTACTGATGGCAGGTACTCTGACGGGTACTGATGGCAGGTACTGATGACAGGTACTCTGATGGGTACTGATGGCAGGTACTCTGATGGGTAATGATGACAAGTACTCTGATGGGTACTGATGGCAGGTACTCTGATGGGTACTGATGACAAGTACTCTGATGGGTACTGATGGCAGGTACTGATGACAGGTACTCTGACAGGTACTGATGACAGGTACTCTGACAGGTACTGATGGCAGGTACTCTGATGGGTACTGATGACAAGTACTCTGATGGGTACTGATGGCAGGTACTCTGATGGGTACTGATGACAAGTACTCTGATGGGTACTGATGGCAGGTACTCTTTATTGGGGGGAGCAATCTGGGCACAGTAATATCACAGTAAAAGTGTAACTCACTGTTAACTCGCTCTCCTCCTCACACTGGATCGGTGTGTGAGGAGAGGAGCCCAGCAACAGCCGTTACACTACGGTTTGTTTACATTTGTGACCGGCTGTGATTGGACATAGCTGGTCACTGGTAAAGAGCCATTTCATTGGCTCTTTACCCTGATCGGGGCTGGGCTTTGTCCAAGGGACAAGCCTCAACCCCAATCGCCGCGCTGCACGCCGCTCTGCACGCCGCTCTGCATAGTGACCGACTGTGATTGGATACAGCCGGTAACGATACTTTCTAGACTCCGCCACCAGCTCATTACCCTCATCGGGGAATGGCAGTGTCCAGAGGGACATGCCGGATCCCCGATCGCCAGTCTGAGGGCCCCCGGGGGCCCACAGTAGCGGCAGAAAGCGGAGGACGTCATATGACGCCCCGCCCAGGATGGGAGATCCCATCTGTGAACGTCATATGACAATGGCTGGGTATTAAAGTGGTTATAGATGCTTAAAGTGAAAAAAAAAGGTGAAATATACCTTTAAATATCGTATCTGGGGGGTGTCTAAAGTAGGCCCTATATACTCTGAACAGCAGTATACAGGCGGTGCAAACAAGACAGGGACTGTAGGTTTTTTGTTACGTAGAATCTGTTTATAATTTTGAACTGGTACATTTTTAAAGTGTAGCTCCAGCCAAAAAATCTATTTTTAAGCTTTTTGGAAAACATAGGGAAGGTTTATCACCCCTGTAACATTTGTTTTGCTGTCTGTGCAACTCTTCAGAAGATTTCACCTCACTTTCTGTCCCAATGACAAATGTATTTTGAAAATTTGGGGTTTTTAGTGAAACAAAGATTGGTAATAAAGCATCAGTGAAGAGGAGACACGTTTTTCCCATATTAACTCTTACAGGAGAGAATTTCCCTTCCTACGGGTAGATTTCATCTCACTTCCTGTTGTCTCCTTCCGTTTGCAAGTAGGGGCCTGCCCTATATACTCTGCAGAAATTGGGGCCTTAGGTGTTGGTGTTGCCATAACACTGTAAGCCCTCACAGTTACTCTTGGTGGGCACAGGAATGGGCCCTGCTGTGAAATATTATATCAAGAATTGTAATTACATGCACCTGTTGAACAGGGCAGAAAAATTGGGCCTTTGGTGGTGGTGGTGGTGGTGGCGTTGCCACAACACTGTGAGCCCTCACAGTTACTCTTGGCGGGTGCAGGACTGGGCCCTGCTGTGAAATATTAGATCAAGAATTGTAATTACATGTCCCTGTTGAACAGGGGCAGAAAAATTGGGCCTTAGGCACTGGTGCCACAACACTGCAACCCCTCATAGATGCTATAGTTGGAGCGCAAGAATGAGCCCTGCTGCAAAGTATTGCTTCAAAAATTGTAATTATACGCCCCTGTTAAGCAGGGGCAGAAAAATTAGGCCTTAGCCACTAATGCCACAACACTGCAACCCCTCACAGATGCTATAGTTGGAGTGCAGGAATGAGCCCTGCTGCAAAGTATTGCATCAAAAATTGTAATTATACGCCCCTGTAAAACAGGGGCTGAAAAATTGGGCCTTGGGCACTGGTGCTGGTGCCCAGAACCAAAAATGTTCTTATAAGTCATCAGCATGAAAATTGAGGAGGAAGAGGATTGTCACTCAGCATAACAGGATAGTCACTCAGCATCAGCATAGGCAGTCTTGAAGGGATCTCACATTAAAAAAAAAATCAATCGGTTACATCAGCATCAAGTGCTTAGTAACTGGTGATCCAAGACTGATTCATTTTTATAAAAGTCAGCCAGTCGACCGATTTGGTGGACAGGTGCACCCTGTGATCAGTTACAAAGCCTCCAGCAGCACTGAAAGAACGCTGGATGCAGGACAGGCCAGTAGCTCAATTGCATACTGTGCAAGCTCTGGCCAGTGATCCATCATCAAGACCCAGTAACCCAGAGGATTTTCGGTGGGAAAGGTGTCCAAGTCTGATCTTGCCCCTAGGTAATCCTGCACCATGTAAATCAGACGTTGGCGATGGTTGCTGGAACCAATCAGACTTTGGGGCTGCGGACTAAAAAATTGTCTGAACACATCAGTCAGACGGCCACCTTCTCCACCGCTCCTTCTGTGACTGACCGAAGCCTCAGCAACACATTGTCCAGGAGAACCAGGAAATTGTAACCTCCCAGTCTCTGGAAACGCGTTGCACAAACCTTTCTGCAAGGCCTCCCGAAGATGTTTCATCCTCTGCTACCTCTGCGATGGCAAGATAAGGTCCGCAACCTTACCCTTGTAATGTGGATCAAGGAGGGTTTCCAGCCAGTAATGATCTCTCCCCTTGATACCACGAATACGAGGATCCTTCCGCAGGTTTTGCAGGATCAGGGAGGCCATGCAGTGTAGGTTTGCTGAGGCATTCGGTCCAGAGTCCTCTGGGTCACTAAGGACGACATGATCCGCAGCAACCTCCTCCCAGCCACGTACAAGTCCATGGGTTTCTTCGGACTGTAAATGATCCCTTGAAGACTGCTGCTGATGCTGAGTGCCAGGCTCCACCTCCATGCTGACACAATTCTCCTCCTCCTCTTCCCGTGTGATCAGCGGGCACACAGGAACACTGTCTGGATTAAGGGGGTCTTGATAGGTAAGGAAGTCTTCCTCTTCCTCCCTCTGTTCTGCCTCAAGTGCCCTGTCCATTATTCCACGCAGTGTGTGCTCCAACAGGTGGACAAGAGGGACAGTGTCACTGATGCATGCACTGTCACTGCTCACCATCCTTGTGGCCTCCTCAAATGGTGACAGGACAGTGCATGCATCCCTGATCATAGCCCACTGGCATGGGGAAAAAAAACAAGGACCCCTGACCCTGTCCTGGTGCCATAGTCGCATAGGTACTTATTCATGGCCCTCTGCTGCGTGTGCAGCCGCTGCAGCATGGTCAACATTGAGTTCCACCTGGTGGGCATGTCACAGATTAGGCGGTTCTTGGGCAGGTTAAATTCCTTTTGGAGGTCAGCCAGCCGAGCACTGGCATTATATGACCTGCGGAAATGCACACAGACTTTCCTGGCCTGCCTCAGGACATCCTGTAAGCCCGGGTACCTACCCATGAACCGCTGCACCACCAAGTTAAGGACGTGAGCCAAACAGGGCACATGGCTCAGTTGTCCCTGTCAGAGGGCGAAGAGGAGGTTGGTCCCATTGTCGCAAACCACCATACCTGGCTTAAGCTGGTGTGCCGTCAACTACCTCTGAACCTGCCCCTGCAGAGCTGACAGAATCTCTGCCCAGTGTGGATCCTGTCCCCCAAGCACACCAGCTCAAGCACCGCATGGCATCTTTTTGGCTGCGTGCTTGCATAGCCCCTTGAACGCCTACCAAGCACAGCTGGTTCTGAGGACAAATCAGCACAGGAAGAGGCCATGGAGGAAGAAGAAGAGGAGGGGGTGGAGGAGAGAGATGTGGCAGAATCACCACTAGTAGAATTTTGGAGGCGTGGTGGCGGAACAACCTCCAACACTACTGCACCCTGTCCTACATCCTTCCCAGCTGCCAGAAGAGTCACCCAGTGTGCGGTGAAAGATAGGTAACGTCCCTGTCCATGCCTGCTGGACCATGAGTAAGCGGAAATATGCACCTTACGGCTGACCGCCCTGTCCAGTGAGGCCAAGACATTGCTTTCCACATGCCGGTAGAGAGCCGGAATTGCACATTCCACAAACTCACAGAAGGGGCAGAGTCTACCAACTGAAAAGGCAGCAGTTGAAGTGCTAGCAATTTAGCCAAGCTAGCATTCAACCGCTGAGCATGTGGATGGCTGGGAGCGAACTTCTTTTGGCGGTGCAGCAGCTGGGGCAAGGAAATTTGCCTGGTACAATCTGACGTCGGTGTACTGATAGCAGATTGCCTGCAAGTACTTGGCTGTGACACACCTAATTCTACACCTTCATTCCTCTCAGTGCAGGTTTCAGAGAGGACTGAAGGTATAGTGGGGTTGGAGATCCCAGCTGATAAGGAGCAAGGAGAGGTCCGCTTTGTTCTTTGGTGGGTCTTTTAGGTACACTTGCCAACGAACTGCATGGCAGGTCGACATATGTCTGGTCAAGCATGTGGTGCCCAAGCGGTGTGATACAGTCGGTGTGCTGCCCTTAAGCTGGCCCCTGGAGGTCATCCTGCCTCATTGGAGATGTGCCTCCTCCTCCTCCTCCTCTCTCCTATCAGGCACCCACGTGGAGTCAGTGACCTCATCATCCCCTCCCTCCTCATCACTGGAGCAAACCTGGCAGTATGCTGCAGCTGGGGGAACATGACTGCCAGATTTCTGTCCTTCTTGGGCACCCCATCTCTCTGTGCTCACATTACTGCCTTCCTCTAGCTGGGTACCATCATCGGAGCCTTCAAAATGCTGGGCATCCTCCTGGAGCATGTACCCAACACTGTGGTCAAATAGTTCGGGGGACTCCTCAGGAGGACATGGTGGGACTAGGGAAGGAGTGACTGATGCCATTGAGCCGAGGGAAGAGGCCGCATTGGCAGCTGCTTTGTTAGACAAAGTACCCTGAGCCTGGGTGAGAGAGGATGAGGAGGATGAGGATGGCTTGGTCATCCACTCTATCAAGTCTTCCGCATGTTGCAGCTCAACACGGCCAGCTGCCAAAAAAAAGGACAAGCGTGTCCCACGGCCACGTGCTGATGAGGATGCACCGTCTCCATGACCAGCACTGCTGCCTCTAGACACAGAGCCTGCTTGCTCTCTTTTATTGGCTTGTGACTGTCTGCCTCTCCTTGTTGGCCTTCCAGACATACGAATGGCCTGCAGTGAGATGTAACTGCACAAAGCTGGGATGTATATATACTGATACTGCAGCTAGCAGAATCAACTGTCTGCCTGTAGTATTATTAGTATGAGAACACCAGCAATTGTCTTCAGGTAGTTTTAGGTGCACACTGTGCAGAGGACACAGTATACTAACTGTAAATACAGTACACTAACTGTAAATACTGTAGCTGCCTGCCTGTGGTATTAATAGGATCAGAACAACAGCAATTGTCTTCAGGTAGCTTTAGGTGCACACTGTGCAGAGGACACAGTACACTAACTGTAAATACTGTAGCTGCCTGCCTGTGGTATTAATAGGATCAGAACAACAGCAATTGTCTTCAGGTAGCTTTAGGTGCACACTGTGCAGAGGACACAGTACACTAACTGTAAATACTGTAGCTGCCTGCCTGTGGTACTAATAGGATCAGAAGAACACCACCAATTTTCTTCAGGTGGCTTTAGGTGCACACTGTGCAGAGGACACAGTACACTAACTGTAAATACTGTAGCTGCCTGCCTGTGGTATTAATAGGATCAGAACAACAGCAATTGTCTTCAGGTATCTTTAGGTGCACACTGTGCAGAGGACGCACTACGCTAACTGTAAATACTGCAGCTGCCTGCCTGTGGTATTAATAGGATCGGAACATCAGCAATTGTCTTCAGGTATCTTTAGGTGCATACTGTGCAGTGGACGCACTACACTAACTGTAAATACTGCAGCTGCCTGCCTGTGGTATTATTAGGATCAGAACAACAGCAATTGTCTTCAGGTATCTTTAGGTGCACGATGTGCAGAGGACGCACTACACTAACTGTAAATACTGCAGCTGCCTGCATGTGGTACTAATAGGATCAGAAAAACACCAGCAATTTTCTTCATGTAGCTGTAAATACTGTAAAAACACCTGCCTGCCTGTCAGTAGGAAGAGAATAACAGGAATGGACCTAGCTAAACTGAATACAGTGTATATATATATATATATATATATATATACTTAGGATGCATATATATATATATACACAATACACTGTAAGTTCAACTAACTGACTCACCTGCCTACTCTATCTAACTTAAATCAAATGACACTGTCTCTCTGTCTATCTCTCCGCTGCCACAATACACTACAGAAGGCCGCCTCGCCGGCGGTCTTATATAGTGTGGGGCGTGTACTAAACCCCCTGAGCCATAATTGGCCAAAGCCACCCTGGCTTTGGCCAATTACGGCTCTCTGTACAAACGGCGCTGTGATTGGCCAAGCATGCGGGTCATAGTGCATGCTTGGCCAATCATCAGCCAGCAATGCACTGCAATGCCGCAGTGAATTATGGGCCGTGATGCGCCACTCGAATTTGGCGTGAATGGCCCATAACTTTCGCAATTAGAAGAACGGTCAAACAGGCGATGTTCGACTTGAACTTGAAGCTCATCCCTATTCAGCACACAAAGGGTTAATCGGCTATTTTTGAATTCCAGAAGCACATGGTCTCACATGTCTTAAAGAACTTTTTCATATCTTTGAACTTATTTGAAGTTACATTTATTTTGTATCAATGTACAACTATTGTACTTATTTTCCTATTTTTGTGTGTATAATAAATCACACTGTTTGATTCAAGCTGACTCAGAAATCATTCAGAAATTTGTCGCACATTCATCATTTCAAAGCTTTTGTGAATATTAAGCTTTTTTTACAATGCGCAAGTGGCTGTTGCGCTCGTTCACATGCGTTTGTTCACTGCGCGGCCAAAAATCTTAGTAAATGTTAAGCAACTTACATGCAATTGCCTGGGTTGAACGGGCGCACCTCTAAACTTGACAATTTTTTTTTTACGCTGGTTTACCTTTATGTATTTTTTTAAGGAGATTTGCACACAGGTCATGTTAGCATGTTACGTAGCATGTTACGTAGCCAACATGTGACATGCACCTTGTTAAAATTATGTAAAAAGACTCTGGCTCCTCTAGCTCCTAAAAGGGCATTTAACCTTCCTCTTCTTCCTCCTCTAATGCATATGATTTCCATGGGCTAGCTTTTGCTTTTAAAGGGCAACTCCACACTCCATTCTCCAATGCTCTTGTCTCCCCCTCTAGTCCGTGGATTTCCATGGGCTAACTATTGCTTTTAAAGGGGAACGCCACACTCCATTCTCCAATGTTCTTGTCTCCCCCCTCTAATCCCTTGGGTTTCCATGGGCTAACTTTTGCTTTTTAAGGAGCACTCCACACTCCATTCTCCAATGATCTTGTTTCCCCCCTCTAATCCCTTGGATTTCCATGGGCTAACTTTTGCTTTTAAAGAGGAACTCCACTCCATTCTCCAATGCTCTTGTCTCCCCCCTCTAATCCCTTGGATTTCCATAGGCTAACTTTTGCTTTTTAAGGGGAACTCCACACTCCATTCTCCAATGCTCTTGTCTCCCCCTCTAATCCCTTGGATTTCCATGGGCTAACTTTTACTTTTAAAGGGGAACTCCACACTCCATTCTCCAATGCTCATGTCTCTCCCATCTAATCCCTTGGATTTCCATGGGCTAACTTTTGCTTTTAACCACTTCGAGCCTGCGCTATAGCCGAAAGATGGCTACAGCGCGGACGCCAATTGCCGGGAGGGCATCCCTGGACGTCCTCCTGTTTACTTCCGCGATGCGCGCTCCTGGGGAATCGGGATTCCTGGGGAATCTTGGGGAAATTCTGTGCTGGCCATGTCCCTTGGACACAGCCAGTCACAGATCGCTGTAAATGGCCAATCACAGCAGCCGTTTACAGCGAGATCGGAACTTCCAATGAGAGATGATCTCATATGTAAACATATGAGATCATCTCTCATCGCCGGCTCTCCCTCCTCACACAGAGACAGTGTGTGAGGAGGGAGAGTGAACGGCTGCAGCAGTGAGGGTCAAAAAAAAAAGGAAAATAAAGTGACCACACTGCCATCTGTCCCCACTGCAATCTGTCCCCAGTGCAATCTGTCCCCACTGCAATCTGTCCCCGCTGCAATCTGTCCCCACTGCCATCTGTCCCCACTGCCATCTGTCCGCACTGCAATCTGTCCCCACTGCCATCTGTCAGTGCCATCTGTCCCCACTGTCATTTATCCACAGTGCCATCTGTCCCCAGTGCCACCTGTCAGAGCCATCTGTCCCCAGTGCCACATATTAGTGCCACCTGTCATCAGTGCCACGTATCAGTGCCATCTGCCATCAGTGCCACCTGTCAGTGGCACGTGTCATCTGTTATCAGTGTCACGTGTCGTCAGTGCCACGTATCAGTGCCATCTGTCATCAGTGTCAGGTGTCATCAGTGCCACTTATTAGTGCCATCTGTCATCAGTGCCACGTATTAGTGTCATCTGTCATCAGTGCCACATATTAGTGCCATCTGTCATCAGTGCCATGTATTAGTGCCATCTGTCATCAGTGCCACATCAGTGGCACGTGTCATCAGTGCCAGGTATCAGTGCCATCTTTCATCAGTGCCACGTCAGTGTCACGTGTCATTGTCCTGGTGCTCTAGGGCCTTCAAAAGTGTAATAGGTAGTCAACAATTTAGGTGTGTAATTTATGCTCCTAGAACACGTGATGGTGCTCCCTGTATGTTGGGCCTCTCTATGTGGCTAGGCTGTGAAAAAGTCCCAGACATGTGGTATCGTAATACTCAGGAGTAGCAGAATGTATTTTGGTGTGTCATTTGTGGTATACACATGCCATGTGAGAGAAATAACCTATTACAATGACAATTTTGTGGGAAAAAAAAAAAACAAATCTTCATTTTGCTAAGAATTGTGGGAAAAAATGACAACATCAAAAAGCTCACCATGCATTTTACTAAATACCTTGGAATGTCTACTTTCAAAAAAGGGGTCATTTGGGGGGTATTTGTACTTTCCTGGCTTGTTCGGGTCGCAAGAAATGAGATAGGCCGTCAGTACATCAGGTGTGATCAATTTTTTATGATTTGCACCACAGCTTGTAGACTCTCTTACTTTCACAAAGACCAAATAATATCCACTAATTTGGGTGATTTTTACCAAAGATATGTAGCAGTGTAAATTGTGGCCACAATTTATGAAGAAAAATTCATAATTTGCAAAATTTTATCACAGAAACTAAGAAAAATGCATTTTTTTCAAACATTTTTTGTCTTTTTTTGTCTTTTTTCAGCGCAAAAAATAAAAAAACCAGAGGTGATCAAATACCACCAAAAGAAAGCTCTATTTGTATGAAAAAAGGACAAAAAATTCATTTGGGTACAGTTTTACATTACTGAGTAATTGTCAGTCAAAGTGTGAGAAAGCTGAAAGCTGAAAATTGGTCTGGGCAGGAGAGTTTAAGTGCCCAGTTGTCAAGTGGTTAAAGGGGAACTCCACACTCCATTCTCCAATGCTCTTGTCTCCCCCTCTAATCCCTTGGATTTCCATGGGCTAACTTTTGCTTTTAAAGGGGAACTCCACACTCCATTCTCAAATGCTCTTGTCTCCCCCATCTAATCCCTTGGATTTCCATTGGCTAACTTTTGCTTTTAAAGGGGAACTCCACACTCCATTCTCCAATGCTCTTGTCTCCCCCCTCTAATCCCTTGGATTTCCATGGGCTAACTTTTACTTTTAAAGGGGAACTCCACACTCCATTCTCCAATGCTCTCGTCTCCTCCCTTTAATCCCTTGGATTTCCATGGGCTAACATTTGCTTTTAAAGGGCAACTCCACACTCCATTCTCCAATGCTCTTGTCTCCCCCTCTAATCCCTTGGATTTCCATGGGCTAACTTTTGCTTTTTAAGGGGCACTCCACACTCCATTCTCCAATGCTCTTGTCTTCCCCCTCTAATCCCTTGGATTTCCATGGGCTAACTTTTGCTTTTAAAAGGAAAATCTACACTCCATTCTCAAAAGGCTGTGAGCTGCTTTCACCAATCCAAACCACATCCTTTTTCAGAGCATACAACAGGGCAACTCCACACTCCATTCTCCAATGCTCTTGTCTCCCCCTCTAATCCCTTGGATTTCCATGGGCTAACTTTTGCTTTTTAAGGGGCACTCCACACTCCATTCTCCAATGCTCTTGTCTCCCCCCTCTAATCCCTTGGATTTCCATGGGCTAACTTTTGCTTTTAAAAGGAAAATCTACACTCCATTCTCAAAAGGCTGTGAGCTGCTTTCACCAATCCAAACCACATCCTTTTTCAGAGCATACAACAGGGCCAGCTAGGAGAGGGGCAAGAAGAGCGATCGCCCAACCCCCTCCGGAACCATACAAGGCTACGTGCACTCAACATAGGTGGCTGCCTTTGAGGCATGTTGGGCTCAGCCCAATGCCAACCACAAAGCACCTTGTACCCACTAGTTTAAAGGGGAATTCCACATTCCGTAAAGCCCCCTGTCTGTAGCCCCCCCACAACCCCAGTCTAGGGTTGTGTGGAAGAGGTCCTTGTCCCCCTGAATATGGGAACAAGGTGGTTGACTTTTGGGGTCCCTGAGCCCCTCCTGCCCCCAAGCATCCACCTCCCTTTCATGGGCTGGCTTGCTGTGTGTTTGGCTAGGGCTTTGTTAGTGTGTGAGAGGGGCACAATATTTTTTTAGTTTGGGGTGGGGGTTCTCATTTTAAGCCTTAACAGAATGGCCTTGTATGTATTGAGGGAAGGCTATTTTTTGTTTTGGACTAAAATCTTGCAGATTTGTAAGTTTTCTCTAAGGCCTCTTTCACACGGGGCAGATCAGTCATGATCCGCCCCGTGAACACACGCTGGCTCAGCGGGGATCGCTCCGCCGATCCCCGCTGAGCAGGAAGATGACAGGTGCATCGCTGCACGCTGTGCAGCGACGGACCTGTCAGAGCGCCGCTCTCCCCTATGGGGGGATCGGATTATGACGGTCCGTAGTGTCCGTCGTCATCCGATCCGATCCGAAAACGGAGGGAAAAGTAGGTTTTTCCTCCGTTACACTTTTCGGATCGGAGCGGGGTCGGATGTCAGCGGACATGTCACCGCTGACATCCGACGCTCCATAGGGATGAATGTATGTCCGTTTTTCATCCGAAAACGGATGGATGAAAAACGGACATACGGATCATCCGTGTGAAAGAGGCCTTAAGCCGTACATCTTTGAAGGAGCATTTTGGATACATGCTACAGATGCACCACTTTACAGGCAGAGTAAGCCCCCCACCCCCCCAAATTACTAGCTTTTAAGCAATTTAAGCAATTTAGCATTTTTAAAGGCACTTCTCCTTGTTTCGTTTTTGCGGTTGTCCAAATTGGTGACATTGATATATGTCCCTCAGGGTGGAACCTGGGCCCCCATACCCTTTTAAAGGCCAATAATTAAAATATAAGCCAGCCAAGTGGAGACTAGCAATATTAACAAGTCAGTTCCCAAAGACTGCAATGGTATTTGTTGTATAACTTTTTCCCATGTTAGGCTCTTTGTTTGCCCCCCTGGACTGGGGGATGTTTGTCCCATCTGTAATTTTGTAGCATGAAAAATGCAATCTGCTGCAGGAAAAAAAATTCCCTGACCCTCTTCAAAAAATGCAGTGCCACAAAGTGCACAGATGTGAACTACATCCATAGGCAACCATGTTAAATGGACTGTAGTGCATTTCTGTAAAACACAAGATGCACCAAAAACTGCATAGGTGTGAATGTAGGGTAAACGTACACCATTTAGGAGATATTCTAGCCAGCAGCCGGTGACATCAACAGGACATGCACTCCTAAAAAAAGGCATACCTGTGACTTTCCTTCAGAGCTGTATGTCACATGCGGGAGTGACGTCATCGCAGCTCGGATAGTCAGACAGCTGGGGTCCGCAAACCCGGAAGGTAGACTGGGTGAAGATGGATGCCTCAGCAACAGTGACAGTGTGCCGCTGGAGGGCTTCATTTTAAGGTAAGTCTTCCATAATGTGCCAGTATACAATGCATACCAGCACATTATGACATTATCCTGCAGGGGTCCACTTTAAGTGGGATGCTTGAGGGAAGGGGGGCTTTGCTTTAGGAGGGAGTTTTGCTTGGAGGGACATATTTTTGCTTTTTAGGGGGTTGCTGGGGGGAAGGGGTGCTTTTAAATTAGATTTTTCCCTGATGGGGTATTCTTAATGGCAGACATTTTTGTTTGGGGAGGTAGAAGATACTTGCTGATATACAGTATCCCACAAAAGTAAGTACACCCCTCACAGAACCTGTCCTGTTAAACCGCTGTATGGTCTTGGCCATCATGCTGCAGCTCAGTTTTTGGGTCTTAGCAATCTTCTTATAGCCTAGGCCAGTGATGGAGAACCTTGGCACCCTAGATGTTTTGAACTACATTTCCCATGATGTTCAAGCACTCTGCAGTGTAGTTGAGCATCATGGGAAATGTAGTTCCAAAACATCTTGGGTGCCAAGGTTCGCCATCACTGGCCTAGGCCATCTTTATGTAGAGCAGCAATTCTTTATTTCAGATCCTCAGGAAGTTCTTTTCCAGAGGTGCCATGTTGAACTTCCAGTGACTAGTATGAGAGAGTGAGAGCAATAACACCAAATTTAACACACCTGTTCCCCATTTACACCTGAGATCTTCTAACACTAACGAATTACATGACACCGGGCAGGGAACATGGCTAATTGGGCCCAATTTGGAAATTTTCACTTAGGTGTGTACTCTCTTTTGTTGCCAGCGGTTTAGACATTAATGGCTGTGTGTTGAGTTATTCTGAGGGGAAAGCAAATTTACACTGTTATACAAGCTATACACTCACTACTTTACATTGTAGCAAAGTGTCTTTCTCTTCAGTGTTGTCACAAGATATAATAAAATATTTATAAAAATGTGAGGGGTGTACTCACTTTTATGAGATACTGTATAATAGGTACATTTTTGCTAAGAAGATTTTGCTTGGGGTGCGGGACTGTAGAATGGGGAAGATGTTAGCCTGAACTCCATGTTGTGTGTTACTGCTCGTTGACACCAGTGGCGGCCCGTCCATTAGGGGCGCCCGGGCGCCACCCCCTCTCTCTCCTCTGTACCCCCTATATGCAGTGGATAGATTCATGCATAGCATGAATCTATCCATGGCTGCCCCCTACTCATGTGTCCGGTCCCTTTCAGGGCACCGGGCACATGAATTATATCAGCCAGGTTTTTTTTGAAGAACCTGGTTAGAGCCGTAGGATCTCTCTAATAGGCTTCAAAATAGCGTGGGCTCGGGTCGCAGAGCACGTGACTGGAGCCCACCCAGGTGTGTTGTAACAGCGAATGAATATTCGCTGTTGCAACACTGATCCTCCTCCTGGCCAATCGGGAAGCAGGTATGAAACCCGTTTCCCGATTGGCCAAAACATCAGGCGATCCTATTGGATGCCTAACGCTGGGAGGAGCAGAGAGGAGACACACGGCAGAGAGGGTTCCAGGAGAGGACATCGAAGTCCTCAGCACAGCAGCTCCGACTGCTGCTCTCAGTGCCCGCATCCACGGTAAGGATAGTGGGTGGTGTTAGTGCCCACTGCGTTTAGATGGCAGTTGTGCTAGTGCCACTCCACCGGGGGCCCGGGGGGGTGGTTTGCTGCCCCCCCCAAAAAAACCCCACCAGCCACCACTGATTGACACCAACAGCTGCGCTTAACGCATAGCCACTGGTATGGACTGGGAGTACAGTAGACATCATGATGTGCATTACACATCACATTGTTTACCTTTTTTGTAAGAATTTTATTTAAATGATACAAGTGACATTTTGTTCAATTCTGTTCAATATGAGCAGTGCAAAGGAAGAGCACCATAATCTGGCCAGCAGTGTACTGGTTTTTAGTCTTTTAATTCTAAATGTGTTTCATTAAAAAAAGATTGGCTATTATCCAGTCTTAGGCCCCTTTCACACGTGCGGATCCGTTTTTACTCCTCCGTTTGCTCAACGGGGATCGCTCCGTTGATCCCCGCTAAGCCGGCGGATGACAAGTCCATCTCTGCACTCTGTGCAGGGACGGACCTGTCAGAGCACCCCTCTCCCCTATGTGGGGATTGGATGATTACGGACCGCCTGTCCGTTTTCATCCGATCTGATCCGTAGACGGATGGAAAAATAGGGTTTTCCTCCGTCACACTTTTTCGGATCTGAGGTCTATGGAGCACCTGTTCAGGTCCGCCTAAAAAACTGACAGGCGGACCTGAACGGTCCGCAGGTGTGAAAGGGCCCTTAGGGGTCAGTTCACTAACACTTACCACATGCGATAAATGGTCACATTACTCATTTTCATAAATGCATGTGGTAAAAAAAGTCAATTTACAAAAGAAAAATAATGATTATGCAGTATTTACCGCAAAATGCAGGGGCACTGACTAGCGTTTTGGAAGGATGCTCTGGGGGGGTTTGAACCTCCCTGACCCCCCCCTTATCTATGCCCCTGATGTAAGTACAACTACAGTACAGAACTGCTAACCTTTCACTCTGGACAGACCTACATTTAATATATACATTATATATAGTTATATCTACAAAGTTCACACAATACTACAAAATATATAAAGTTCTGAAACTTTCAAAATATGATACAAATAATGTACCAATAGGTATAAACTGTATAAATGTGTGTAAGACATTGAGCGCCTGTTGTTTTGATGCACCTGGAATGAAGGTTGGGCTTTAATTCTCTTTTGAAAATAGTTTTGAAGGCTAGAAAGGACTGAAATAATATATAATATATATTCTCCTAAAGTCGTTTCCAAATACCCCTACTCTGAAGCTGGAGCCTTCTCCAGCTTTAAATAGCCCTGTGTGTGTTTTCTTTTATGCATCAAGCAAAAAAAATGCAGCTTTCTTACATATCTATATTTTACTCACTTCACATAGAAAATTATTCTGGAAGAAATGGTTTAAATTAAATGACATAAAAAAATGAATAGTTTATAGTGTGGTATATTTGAAGACATTTCTTTAACATTAATGTACTGATGAGTCAGACTTGTTTATTTGTTGTGCTGAAAGAATTCTAGTTGAAGCCTTGACTTGTTAAATTTCATAATAATATATCTGCACTCCTCTGCAAGGTTCTTGCACATCTTTGCATCATTGAAATAGCTAGAGAAAATAGCCTTTGTTTCTGTGTCACTTGTATATGCAGTATCAAACATGTGTTTAGATGTTGTCTAACAATCGTTTTTGGTTTAAAGTGTATGTAAACCCTTAGACCCCATTTACACTTGGCAATTTGGAGAGACAGGAGGAATCACCGCAATTATGCCTGCAATTCCAAATCGCGTGGCAATCAGTGCACAAAGTGCAATGCGCATTTGGGTCCCACCCTTTTAATGACAGAATCATGCTGCAATCAAGGCAAAATGGATAGCCCATTGAAGTGAATAGGCTGCCCTATGCATGACACGTGGAATCACTTGAAAATCGACCACACAAAATCACGAGTGGTAGCCTCAGTTCCCGCTACGCGAAGTTTGAAAGGGGCCTCAAACTCTTTTTAGAGTATGTCATGCACAGGGCAGCCTATTCACTTAAATAGGCTGCCCTATGCGTCAAACATGGAGTCTCTTAAAAATCATCCACACAAAATCAGGAGTGCTACTTCCCACTACGCAAAGTGTGAATGGGGCCTTAAACTATTTTATTGTGTTTGTTATCATGTCTCGCTGTATACAGTTTTCTTCTTTTTCTGTGAATCTGTCATGTGAACTCTGGCTGGCTCTCAGGCTGTTGGGCTATCTTTTTGATAGGTCTAAAGTCGAACTAAAGGTAAAACCTTTCTATTTAATTTGAATGCAGCAAGGGAGGGTTATAACCATCAGCTTTTTGGTATCTTTGTCCGATTGGGGAGCTTTCTCTTCACTTTCTGTCCCATAGCCAAAGCAGGAAGTGGGAGGAAATCCCTCCAAAGCAAGGGAATACCTAGCTGTCAACGGGGTCACCAGAACTAGTGTCCCTGTTGGAAGATTTCCCCTCTATTAATGTTCTGACGAAAAAACAAAATTTGGAGTGTTCTTTTACTTTCACCTTCAATGATAATGGTAAACATGACAAATAAAGAGAGTGAATCTCCCTAACGGGGGAACAAGCAGTATTAAAAACCTAACTATTCTAATTCTTCTTCACTCTGAAACCAAAAAAAAGTTTTGCCTTAAGTTACACTTTAATAACCACTAGCCGACCAGCGCACGACAATGTACGTCGGCACAATGGCACGGCTGGGCAAATGGGCATACAGTTACGTCCCCTTTAAATCGCGGCATTGTGGGAACGCCTGCCGCATGCTTCGTGACTGTGCCCGCGGGTCCTGCGGACTCAATGTCCGCTGGAGGCCCGCGATCGCGTCACGGAGTGGAAGAACGGGGAGATGTCTTTGTAAACAAGGCATTTCCCCATTCTGCCTAGTTACATGACAGGGACCTGCTGCTCCCGGTCATCAGGAGCAATGATTGCTGTCATGTCAGTGGAAGCCCATCCCCCCCACAGTTAGAACACCTCCCTAGGACACACTTTACCCCTTGATCGCCCCCTAGTGTTTAACCCCTTCCCTGCCATTGTCATTTACACAGTAATCAGTGCATTTTTATAGCACTGATCGCTGTATAAATCAGTGGTCATCAACCCTGTCCTCAGGGCCCACTAACAGGCCATTTTTTATGTATTACCTTGGGGAGATGCAGACTAGAATACTGGAATCACTGAGCAGCAAATGATATCACCTGTGATGTATTTCAGTTATCTTGCAAACCTGGCTTGTTAGTGGGCCCTGAGGACAGGATTGATGACCACTGGTATAAACGACAATGGTCCCAAAATGGTGTCAAAAGTGTCCGATGTGTCCACCATAATGTCACAGTCATGATAAAAATCGCAGATCGCCGCAATGAAAAAAATAATAATAAAAATGCTATAAATCTATCCCCTGTTTTGTAGATGCTATAACTTTTGCCCAAACCAATCAATATACGCTTATTGCGAGTTTTTTTTACCAAAAATATGCAGAAGAATACATATCGGCCTAAACTGAGATAAAAAATTAGTTTTTTAATATATTTTTTGGGGATATTTATTATAGCAAAAAGTAAAAAAGATTGCTTTTTTCAAAATTGTTGCTCATTTTTTGTTTATAGCGCAAAAAATAAAAACCGCAGAGGTGATCTAATACCACCAAAAGAAAGCTCTATTTGTGGGAAAAAAAGGACGTCAATTTTGTTTGGGTGCAACATCGCACGACCGCGCAATTGTCAGTTAAAGCGACGCAGTGCCGTATTGCAAAAAGTGCTCTGGTCAGGAAGGGGGTAAATGCTTCCGGGGCTGAAGTGGTTAATATGCAGCCCAATGTTTACAGAAGGGACACACATGACAGGCTGATAATGTTTCTGCTAATTTCACGTTAGTAGGTTAGGGTTGTCAGCCTGTAATAGCAAGTGCTGTTACTAGCAGAATCTTCATGTAGGAAACTTTGCAATAGTTTTACAAAAAATATTTTCTGAAGAAAATTATGTAGAGTGAGGCATGATGCTAAACATAGTGAAAATAGTTTTTTTGTTTACTAACATTTAACCGCTTGCTGACCAGCTGCTGTCGTTATATGGTGGAAGGTCGGCTCTCCTGCGCAAATTCGCCATAGCTGTACATGATATCGGGAACGTGCCCGCGGGTCGGGCGCCTTAGATGTCCACTGGCGACCCGCGATCGCGGTATACAGAGGCGGATTGGGGATCTGCCTTTGTAAACAAGGTGGATCCAAATTCTGACAGGAAACATGACAGAGATCTACTC
The DNA here is from genome assembly GCF_042186555.1 of Aquarana catesbeiana. NCBI lineage: Eukaryota > Metazoa > Chordata > Amphibia > Anura > Ranidae > Aquarana > Aquarana catesbeiana. The sequence continues at coordinate 296,618,419 of NC_133328.1, forward strand.
TTCCCAGTGATTGGGAACAGTGATCTCTGTCATGTCCCTGCCAGCTCATCCCCCCTACAGTTAGTACACGCTGAGGGAACACATTTAACCACTTGATCGCCCTCTAGTGTTAAACCCTTCCCTGCCAGTGACATTTATACAGAAATCAGTGGCTATTTATAGCACTGATCGCTGTATAAATGTCAATGGTCCCAAAAAAGTGTCAGAAGTGTCCGATCTGTCTGCTGCAATGTCGCAGTTCTGCTAAAAATTGCAGATAGCCGCCATTACTAGTAAAAAAAATGAAAATAATAAAAAGGCCATAAATCTATCCTCTATTTTGTAGACGCTATAACGTTTGCGGAAACCAATCAATATATGCCTATTGCATTTTTTTTACCAAAAATATGTAGAAGAATATATATCAGTCTAAACTGATAATTTTTTTTTTTTAACCACCTCAATACAGGGCACTTAAACCCCCTTCCTGCCCAGACCAATTTTCAGCTTTCGGTGCTCTCACACTTTGAATGACTATTACTCAGTCATGCAACACTGTACCCAAATGAAATTTGTGTCCTTTTTTTCACACAAATAGAGCTTTCTTTTGGTGGTATTTAATCACTAATGGGTTTTTTATTTTTTGTGCTATAAATAAAAAAAGACCGTAAATTTTGTGAAAAATTGCCTTTTTCTTTGTTTTTGTCATAAAATTTAGCAAATTAGTAATTTTTCTTCATACATTTTGGCCACAATTTATACTGCTATATATCTTTGGTAAAAATAACCCAAATCAGTGTATATTATTTGGTCTTTGTAAAAGTTATAGAGTCTACAAACTATGGTGCCAATCACTGAAAATTGAAAACATCTGATCAGGCCTTCAGTACATCAGGTGAATCTCATTTCTTGAGGTACTAACCAGTCAGAAAAGTACAGATACCCCCCAAATGACCCCTTTTTAGAAGTAGACATTCCAAGGTATTAAGTAAGTAGCATGGTGAGTTTTTTAAGGTGTAATTTTTTCCCACAATTCTTTGCAAAAGGAAGATTTTTTTTTTTTTCAAAATTTTCATATTAACTGGTTATTTCTCTCACAGAGCATATGCATACAACAAATTACACCCCAAAATATATTCTGCTACTCTTACTGAGTATGGGGATACCACATGTGTGGGACTTTTACACAGCCTGGCCACATACAAAGGCCCAACATTGAAGTCGCACCATCAGGCGATCTACGAGCATAAATTGCACATCTCATTTCTCAACCACCTATTACACTTTTGAAGGCCCTGGAGCACCAGGACAAAGGAATTGCCCACAAAATGACCCCATTTTGGAAAGCAAACACCCCAATGTATAATCTATGAGGCATAATGAGTCTTTTGAACGGTTATTTTTTTACCAGATGCTTTTGGAAAATGTGGAAAAAAAATGAAAACGCATTTTTTTTACACAAAGTTGTCCATTTATAAGATATTTCCAACACATAGCAAATACATAGCAAAAATGACACCCCAAAATACATTCTGCTACTCCTCCTGAGTATGGCGATACCACATGTGTGGGACTTTTACACAGCCTGGCCACATACAAAGGCCCAACATTGAAGTCGCACCATCAGGCGATCTACGAGCATAAATTGCACATCTCATTTCTCAACCACCTATTACACTTTTGAAGGCCCTGGAGCACCAGGACAAAGGAATTGCCCACAAAATGACCCCATTTTGGAAAGCAAACACCCCAATGTATAATCTATGAGGCATAATGAGTCTTTTGAACGGTTATTTTTTACCAGATGTTTTTGGAAAATGTGGAAAAAAAATAAAAACGCATTTTTTTTACACAAAGTTGTCCATTTATAAGATATTTCCAACACATAGCAAATACATAGCAAAAATGACACCCCAAAATACATTCTGCTACTCCTCCTGAGTATGGCGATACCACATGTGCGGGACTTTTACACAGCCTGGCCACATACAAAGGCCCAACATTGAAGTAGCACCATCAGGCGATCTACGAGCAAAAATTGCACATCTCATTTCTCAACCACCTATTACACTTTTGAAGGCCCTGGAGCACCAGGACAAAGGAATTGCCCACAAAATGACCCCATTTTGGAAAGCAAACACCCCAATGTATAATCTATGAGGCATAATGAGTCTTTTGAACGGTTATTTTTTTACCAGATGTTTTTGGAAAATGTGGAAAAAAAATGAAAACGCATTTTTTTTACACAAAGTTGTCCATTTATAAGATATTTCCAACACATAGCAAATACATAGCAAAAATGACACCCCAAAATACATTCTGCTACTCCTCCTGAGTATGGCGATACCACATGTGTGGGACTTTTACGCAGCCTGGCCACATACAAAGGCCCAACATTGAAGTAGCACCATCAGGCGATCTACGAGCATAAATTGCACATCTCATTTCTCAACCACCTATTACACTTTTGAAGGCCCTGGAGCACCAGGACAAAGGAATTGCCCACAAAATGACCCCATTTTGGAAAGCAAACACCCCAACGGATAATCTATGAGGCATAATGAGTCTTTTGAACGGTTATTTTTTTTTCCAGAAGTTTTTGGAAAATGTGCAAAAAAAATAAAAACGCATTTTTTTTACACAAAGTTGTCCATTTATAAGATATTTCCAACACATAGCAAAAATGACACCCCAAAATACATTCTGCTACTCCCCCTGAGTATGGGGATACCACATGTGTGAGACTTTTACACAGCTTGGCCACATACAGTGGCCCAACATCCAAGTAGCACCATCAGGCGTTCTAGGAGCATACATTACATAGATAATTTCCTGGCAACCTATCATTTTTGAAGGCCCTTCATATTTCTAACACATAGCATGTACATACCAAGAATTACAATCCAAAATAAATTCTATTGCGGAAAGGATAAAAAAAAAAAGTATTACCTGTGCTTTTAGTAGTGTCCACAGAAGAGAGCACTGGTCCAGGCAGCAGTCAGGGATGTGCTTAGCGACAGCAATAACTATCCAGGCAGCAGGCAGGAATATTGTCTATAGTCGGCACAGCACAGTCCATAGGAATTGTCCAGGCAGAGACAGCCAGCACAGCCATAATATTGGTCCTGGTACACTGTTACCTGCAGACACACATTATTGTACCGCTCTCCAGCCCTTCATAAACATACTGCCTCTTGCTACAGCGAATTATTTGCATAGTCCAGGTAGCAGGCAGATGTGTGGTCCGTTCATGCGGCAGGCAAAGGCATGATGGCAGTAAGTCAGCAGAAGGCTGAGGGCCGCAATCGGGTAAGACCTGTGCACAGGGGCACAGGGGTAGAGGCTTCGACCCACCCAAATCTCTTTGAAGCCTCCGGACTCCAGACCCTAATCCGGAAATTACAAAACCGGGAGAAAACAAATAAATTGTTATCTCCATCCGGAAAAACTATTCTGGAGCCCCTCACATATGTGAGACCCCTGTGTACTATAGTAGCAGGGCAACAGATCAGTCCAAGCGGTAGGCAAAAGCATAGTCCATAAAACAAGCCAGGGTCAGTTAACGTGCAAGCAGTCCAAGCGGTAGGCAGAAGAGTAGTCACAAAACAGGCCAGGGTCAGTTCACGAGCAAGCAGTCCAAATGGTGGGCAGAGGCATAGTCAAAACAGGCCAGGGTCAGTTCATGTGGAAGCAGTCCAAACGGTAGGCAGAGGCATAGTCAAAAAGCAGGCCAGGGTCAGTTCACATTGAAGGCAGTGGCATGGTTATTTGGGGAAGCATGGAAAATGATCAGCGAAAATGGGGAAAATATGGACTAATAACTTGGGGATGTATGATACAGTTCGAAGCATTCACCAATGCAAAGGCCAGGTTGGGAGGGACACTGGGGACAATGGTAGCTGGTATCTTTTCGAAAACCTCTTCTGCTGCACACACGACATTTTTTTTGCCGTCTTCGGCCTGCTTCCGATGGTGGAATGTTGTACAGGAAATGGCGTTCATGAAGTCGGCTAACAGCATCAGAACGAGGTAATTCTGGGAGGGGTCTTTGTGGATAGATGAGGGACGTGACTACTTCTTCTATGAATTTTAGGAAGGAGGCGGGGCTTTCTGTGGATTTTGTGTAGATTATGTAGGAATTGTAAATGGCCAAATGGATTAGATATATTGCTACCTTCTTATACCAGAATCGGGACCTCCTTATTGACAAATAGGGCTGAATCATTTGGTCATTGAAATCCACCCCCCCCATGTAGAGATTATAGTCTTGGACACATGTCGGTTTTTCAATGGGACCTCGTCTTCGCTGAACTACAACTGCAGTGTCATCATGAATGGTGGACATCATGTGCACGTTCCTGTTATCCTTCCACCTCAAGGCCAGCACTTCATTACATCTCAGTGTTGCTCATTCCCCCTTTTTCAGCCTTTTGTTCACAATGGATTGTGGGAAGCCCTTCCTATTTTTTCTTGAAGTTCCGCAGGCCAGGGTTTTTTCAATATATAGGTGTCTGAAAAGGGGCAGGCTGGTATAAAAGTTGTCCAGGTATATATGATAGCCTTTTTTTAGAAGTGGGTAAGCCAGGTCCCATACAATTTTTCCAGTTGTGCCCATGTAGGCCGGGCACTCAGGGGGCTGGAGCTGGAAATCTCTTCCCTCATATATGCGGAATGCATATAGATATCCCATGGCTCTCTCACACAGCTTGTAAAATTTGACTCCATATTTGGCCTTTTTGCTAGGAATATACTGTTTTATTCCTAGCCGGCCTGAAAATGGTACCAGGGACTCATCCACAGATATATTCTTCTCGGGGACATAAAGTTCTGCAAATCGTTGGGAAAATGAATTTATTAGTGGGCGAATCTTGTATAGCTTATCGGAATTTGGATGATTGCGGGGAGGGCACTGGGTGTTGTCGTTAAAATGAAAGAATCTCATAATCATCTCATATCGGGACCTGGACATAGCGGCAGAATACATGGGCATATGGTGGATGGGGTGGGTGGACCAATAGGTATGTCCTTCATTTTTTTTTGTAAGCGCCATATTTAGGGTGAGGCCCAAAAACAATTTGAACTCCTCCAAATTCAAATCTCTCTACTCAAACGGACGGGCATAAGATGATTGGGGGTTGCTGGCAATATACTGCTGGGCATACAAATTTGGCTGGTCCACAATGAACTGCAGCAAAGTGTCGGGCAAAAACAGGTGAAAAAAATTGATCTCTGTAAAATTTTGGGTGTTGGCCTGCACACCTGGCTGTGCTGTGAAAGGGGGAATATTTGGTGATCCCGAGTTGGAAGGCAACCATGTTGGGTTGGCAAGACCATCTGGCATATAGGTAGCGGCCCTGGCTCTTGGGGGACGTGACACTCCAGTAGTTGGGGGAGTTGAATTTCCTGTGCTGGAACTCAGGTGTGATGTGGCAGCACTGGTACTGGGCATTTGTGCGAGGGGCCTATCTCTGGTGGCAGCACTGGTACTGGGCATTTGTGCGCGGGGCCCATCTCTGGTGGCAGCACTGGTACTGGGCCTTTGTTCCTGGGACCTATTGCTGGCGGCAGCACTGGTACTGGGCCTTTCTTCCTGGGGCCTATTTCTGGCGGCAAAGCTGGTACTGGGAATATAATCCCGGTTGCTGGCGGCTTCCTGGGTTCCAGAGTGTCGTGCCCTTTTAGGAGGGACCCATTCTTCATCCGAATCATTGCTACTCTCGATTGGCTCAAATGCCGAATTTGATTCGGAATCAGAATGGGACTCTGATGAGAGCTCGCCGGTGCTCTCATCAGTCATAGAGAGGATCTGGAACGCCTCCTCACTTGTATATCCTCTTTTGGACATGGCTGTGTGGCGGGTAGCTGTGCGACGGGTGACAGATGGGTGGCAGATGACGGTCACTGATGGGCTGTGCGATGGGTGGCAGGTGACGTTCACTGAGAGGTGATGGTGTGATGGGCGATGGTCACAGATAGTTGACAGGCGACGGTCACTGATGGGTGACAGGTGCACCGCTGATGGTCACTGATGGGTGACAGGGTACAGTCACTGATGGGTGATGGGTGAGAGGGCACGGTCACTGATGGGTGACAGGCCACGGACGGTGACAGATGATAGTCACAGATTGTTGACAGGCGACGTCACTGATGGGTGACGGGTGCACCGCTGATGGTCACTGGTGGGTGACGGGTGACAGGGCACGGTCACTGGTGGGTGACAGGGCAGGTCACTGATGGGTGACGGGTGACAGTGCAGGTCACTGATGGGTGACGGGTGACAGGGCAGGTCACTGATAGGTGACGGGTGACAGGGCACGGTCACTGGTGGGTGACAGGGCACCGCTGATGGTCACTAATGGCAGTCTCTATGTGACAGGTGCACTTTTTATGGGGTGACTGTTGGGTGACAGATGACAATTGGGGGGGGCGATGGGACAGAAGTGGTGTTGGTGCAGACACTACAAATACAAAGATCTGTAACTCACTGCTCCTGGCTCTTCTCTCCTCACACTGGAAACGGTGTGTGAGGAGAGAAGGGCTAGTAACAGCTAGTGACAGCTCTTTGTTTACACTTAGTGATCGGCTGTGAATGGATCACAGCCGATCACATGGTACACAGTACTGGCCAATGGCTGTAAACTATCGTCGGTGACGAGCAGTGTTCCCGGGGAACACGCCGCCACCGACGTGCACGCGCAGCGCGCTCACGATCGCGCGCATGCGCCGTGCAATGCGGGATGTACCATTAGTGATCGGCCGTGACTTCATCACGGCCGATCACATGGTAAACAGCCATGCGCAGTGGCTGTTCACCCCTGTCGGTGACGAGCGGTGTCTCGGTGACACGCCGCCACTGACAGTACAGGGTTGCGCGCTCACGATCGCGCGCATGCCCTGTTTAAACGGCGGACGTCATATGACGTCCGCTCAGAACAATAGGCTTACCGTCCGGCCGTCATATGACGGTGGGCGGTAGGCTAGTGGTTAAATTTGGGATGTGTATTATAGTAAAAAGTTGAAAAAATGTTTTTTTTTTTTTTAAATTGTCGTTCTTTGTTTATAGTGCAAAAAAAAAAATAAAAACCGCAGAGATGATCAAATACCACCAAAAGAAAGCTCTATTTGTGGGAAACAGCGACCATGCAATTGTCAGTTAAAACTACACAGTGCCGTATCGCAAAAAATGGCCTGGTCATTAATCACTTGCCGCCCGCCATATAGCAAAATTATGGCGGCAAAGTGGTTTCAATATCCTGACCGGACGTCATATGACGTGATCAGGATATTGAGCCGCTGCGTGCCCCTGGGGGCGCGCATCACGGCGATCATTGTTTGCGGTGTGTCAGTCTGACACACCACAACTCTGATCTAGGTAAAGAGTCTCTGACGGAGACTCTTTACCACGTGATAAGCCGTGTCCAATCACGGCTGACCACGATGTAAATAGGAAGAGCCAGTGATCGGCTTTTCCTCACTCGCGTCTGACAGACGCAAGTAGAGGAGAGCCGATCGGCTGTTCTCCTGACAGGGGGGGTCTGTGCTGATTGTTTATCAGCACAGCCCCCCCTCGGATCCCGCCCAGGACCACCAGGATGGCCACCACACTGGACCACCAGGTATGCCTCCTAGACCCCCAGGAAATACCAATATGTGCCCAGGCAGCTGCCAATCTGTGCCCAGGCAGCTGCCAATCAGTGCCCACTCCAATGCCTACCACTGGCAGTGCCACCAGGGATGCCTATCAGTGCCTCATATCAGTGCCGCGTATCAGTGCCCATCAGTGCCATGTATCAGTGCCCATCAGTGCCCAGCAGTGCCGCCTATCAGTGCCCATCAGTGCCCATCAGTGCCGCCTATCAGTGCCACCCTATCAGTGCCCATCAGTGCCCAGCAGGGCCGCCTTTCAGTGCTCATCAGTGTTGCCTCTCAGTGCCCATCAGTGCCAAACAGTGCCACCCAGTGCCACCCATGAGTGCCCATCAGTGCTGTCTACCAGTGCCCATCATCAGTGCCCGTCAGTGCCCGCTCATTGGTGCCACCTCATCGGTGCCGCCGTATCAGTGCCTGTCAGTGCCGCCTTATCAGTGCCCATCAGTGAAAGGGAAAACATACTTATTTACAAATTTTTTTAACAGAAACAAAAGCAAAACTTTTATTTTTTTCAAAATTTTCGGTCTTTTTTTATTTGTTTAGCAAAAATTAAAAACCGCAGAGGTGATCAAATACCACCAAAAGAAAGCTCTATTTGTAGGAACAAAATGATAAAAATTTAGTTCGGGTACAGTGATGGATGACCGCGCAATTGTCATTCAAACTGCAACAGCGCTGAAAGCTGAAAATTGGTCTGGGCAGGAAGGTGTATAAGTGCCCTGTATTGAAGTGGTTAAGGAAAGGGAAGTCCTTCCGGAACTGAAGTGGTTAAAGGATACTATAGATACAACGTATGTCTTAACTGACCTCATAATCTGTAACATGTGTTCCATTAATGTTTTTAAAAAATGATACATTGTACACACACACGCACTAAATTATAATAGTATTTTTGGGTGATGTTGGCGGAATCAAAGTCAGTTAGGGAAGCCCCACATTCTGTGGGTTGAAGAGGATTGAACTCAGATGGGAGCTCTCTTTTTCTATACACACCTTTCACAGTATAATTATGTAGGCTGCCATTGCTGACCTCTTCTTTAATTGTGTAGATCAGCATTACACATGATACTTCTGCAAATGTCTTCGGAAATGATATTTTTTTAGCAAAAGTACACTAAAACCATTACTAAAACACAAACACAGTATGAACAAAAATAAAAAGTAATTAGCATATTAATAAACAACTACTACATATGAGCCAAAATGTGTCTAGTAAATTAATTATTTTTATGTTTTATGTATTTAAATTTATGTCTTTGCAATACAAAGAAATGCTAAAGTGTGCACTAACCCTGGAATTCATACAGACTGACACGGTCAGATTTTTCAAGTGGTGCAGTGTGTGCCAAATTCTTGTATCTGTCTTAAACGTGTACCTAAATTTGGCGTATGTTGTACCCCTTTTAAAATGCACGCGAGACGCTTTCGCAAAATCTGTCTGTGCCAAAATCTCTACCTGTATGCCAAAAGAGAGTTGGTCCTAATTAGGTTCACTTTTGTAAGATATGAACCGTGGGTATTTTATTTTGCACTTGGCACAGGTATTGCGGCACAATGTAAAAGTGGCACATTTATGAACTACCTGAATTTGGCACATGAGTCGCTGTCTTAATCAAAGGTGTGACATATGCTTCATGAATTTGGCGCATTAACAAGATGGATTATTGCCAGAAAAGTGGTGCAGTGGCTTTATTGAATTCCCCCCTAAAACTTTTACTGCATGCTCTATTTAGCAGTAGAAATGAGGTCTGAGTTCAGTATTATTGCCACTGCTTAATGTAACAGCTTCCGGCTCAGGACTCCAAACATGAGTTCGCACCAAACCTTGGCTATTATCTGTCTTAGCTGTATAGTCTTTAACAACCAGTGATGTGACCAGTCCTATTCCCTTACATGGCCATAAATCCCCCACCAGTGATATGCACAGACCAAGGCTGTGGTGGACATTTTAAAAAGTACAGACCATAGTGAAGGACATTTCACATCAATAACACTCTATCTACTCTCTAGCCTAGTTCTACAAGTACAAATACGTTTAACATAACATTTATATAAAGACTGCTTGTGGTATACTGTTATAAAATGTTTAAAACATTTTCAAAATTCTTACCTTTTATATTTTTTGGTTGTATTCAGACCCAGCAGCAGCATAAAATCTCCCTTTAGAGCATGGTCCCCATAGATCCCCCTTAAGAGCATGGTCCCCATAGATCCCCTTTAGAGCAGGGTCCTCACAGATCCCTGTTTAGAGCAGGGTCCCCATAGATCCCCTTTAGAGCGGGCCAGGGTCCCCATAGATCCCCCTTACCTTTTCACCTACAGTATATTATTCCCCATGCTGCTACCAGGTTTTCCTTCCTGCACCAGCAGGTACTACTCCAGGGCCAGGCTCTCCCCCTGCAAAGAATTAATATACAGTATATATATTTATCCAACATGTTATGCTGGAGCTAGGCTGGCACAGAATCCATCCAGCACCAGCACCTTGACCTTCCTCGGTTCAGGCGGTTCTCCCACGCGGCCTGGTGAAAAGTGCCGTCCTCTGCATTTACACTGCGGGGCGACCGCTGCACACCCTCAAACATATCATATCACTCCGCATCCAACGTTCCCAACCAGATTCCAGAATCCACTTAGAGTGGGCAGCGCCAGAAGAGCCAATGGCCAGCCATCGCATCGGGTGAGGGTGAGGGAGGCGGGTCTGATTCTTCAAGTACAACAATAAAAGTCCTACCCGAAATCGGCATCCCCAAACCCTGCGAGGACCGTTCACGGACACCAGTGACTGTGTACAGAGACCTTGCCGATCCCTATCCGCCATCATATAAGTAAAGGAGCCAGGGATAGTTTAATGGAGACCCCTGTTAAAAAAAAAAAAAAAAAGTGTGAGGTCCTCTCCAGAATCTTTACCGCACCCTTCAACTTTAATGGGATTCCAGTGCTGTCATTGACCATATGCTGTCATATCCAGATATGTTCAGTAATGTCACCTGGGAGACTATACCACTTTGTTCAGTTCTTATCTGTTAGACCCTCATTTGGTGTAAGTGAAGCAATTGGAACAGATGTGTGCTGGCGAGTGGCATGTTTTATTTTTTGCCAGATGTGGAGGTTGGGCAATGTGATTGATGGATGTACATTGCGGATTTTTTTTTTTAAATTAAAGGCTTTTTTGTGAATGAGTGGGTATACTATGTACCCTTTACTCATTCACATTAGGGGCCGGTATCTGGATGTCCCCTTATTGTTAACGGGTACCTCCAGATTCTGAAAAGCCTCATGCTCGCAGATCCCCTCAAAACCACTGGGCCAGGCTAAGAGGCCCTTGTCCACATCAACGTGAGAACAGGGTGCTTTGCCAGGGGCTCCCTACTGTCAAGGAACCTCCCATGTTGAAATCATGTAGCCTGGTATTGTTCAGGAGAGTGGGGTGCATGAAATAGGGTCTGGTATGAATTTCTGGGGTGGACACATCTTTTTTTCCTTGATTTTTTCATGGGCATCCCCCTTAAAATCTATCCCAGGTCCTAAGAGTCTGGTAAGACCCACCAAAGAGGGCAACCTTTTTTCAAAAGTCTAAGGGATATTATCCGTGCCACAGGTGCAATGTCTGCCTCCATAATATATGCGGCAGATGTAAAACCGATACTTTCACTTCTACTGTCATCTCCGTGATTATAAAATGAAGCACTTTACAACATGTGCCACCAGATATATAGTTTATCTCATTACTTGTCCCTGTGGTAAACAATATGTGGGACACACTATTAGGACCTTCTCGGTGAGGGTCAATGAACATCTGGCCAGCATCAGGAAGGGCCGTACGAATCACAGTATGCCTCGCCACTATTCACAACATCATGACAAGAACCCAGGGGTACCCAGTTCCAAATTATTGATAAATTTGTCCCACATTGGAGGGGAGACTCCTGTTTACGTGGGGTATCTGGATTAGAAACCTACTGGATATATGGACTGGACATAAATTGTTTCATCAATCAAGCTTGACTTAATATTTTTGCCACTAGCCTGCCTTCTGTCATTTTGACATTGTGCAATGTGACATATGTTTATTGCTGGTCCATCTATAATATGACATATGCACAATATTTGTTTGTATCACTGTTAACAACATTATTGTGCGTTTTTGTCCCAACATTTTAATAATATTTGGGTTCTTATTAACTCTTTTGCGATTATGGTATTCATGTAAATTGCATGTCAATTCAGTTCCATATATGTTTATTCTATTTTTTATATGTTGCTGCTAAATTGTTGTCCTGTCTACATGTATTGCATATTTGTTACTTCCGGAGTCACGTTGGCCTACTTTTCGCAGCGAGGCTTGTGTTGCTTCATTGTGAAGCTTCAGAGTGCAATTAGGTGACATCAGCAAGTCATGACGCTAGGAAGGCCGTGACGCTAGCTTGGCATGATCTGAAGGTGTGTGATGGTCATGCGTTAGGCCCGTTCGTGGGGGCCTAGGAGTGACGCTAGCCCAGCAACCCGAACGAGGCTCACACTGGCCTATGCGTCTCCTTGGAGCGCCTTGTTGTGTGACGCCATCGCGCTATGAGGGATATGCAGCCCACGTGACTTGTGGTAAGTCACGTGTTCAGTCTTGTGACTCGGCTATGGAGTACTTTGGCGAGTGTGCGAACGACACTGTCGCAGTTTGCAGACTTGGTCGTTCAGCGCCGCACCTCTCCAGCTGACTCTGAATCACATAGATTGATTGCATGGTCCGTCCTCTTGAAACCTGGAAATGAGGTGTGAAGCTCATGTTGTTGGTCACACTTTCAGAGGGGGTGAACCTTGGTGCTTTCTATTGGAGGAAAATAATTTTGAGGATTCCACAATGAGGCGTGGAACTCACGCCAGGGGCCATTACTTCCGGTCCACTGACCGGGGGCAGGCCAGCGCTTTTTTTCTCCACAGATAATGGGGTATGTATATATATGTGCAATGTGGGGGAGCAACGTTATGCCCCAGTTGAAGGCCTCTAGGTCAAAACACGTCGGACTTGCTATACATGCTTCCCACATAGCTTTTAACATTTAAAATCTTTTCCCTTTTTTTCTGACCTGCTCCATGTGGAGTTTTTTCTTTTTTTTCTCTATTATGGTCTGAATGCGAGAGCATTTTTATCCAATTGCTGGTCCTTGACCCTCGATTGAAGCCTTACTTACTTCTTGTCTGATGAGTTCCTGAACTCATGGTACCTGGCCGTGCCATACCATCGGATTCATCTCTGGCCGATCGAATGAACATTTGCATTGTTGATTGTTGCATATGTTCCACTGGAGTTGGTGCCATCATTGACCGCCCAGCTATTAGCCAATGTAAGCCTGATTGACCCTCTGCTGTATGGTAGGTTGGGTCCACCTTGTCTGGTAAGAAGTATTTATCTACAATTATATCCTGAATAATACCCACCTTTTGAATGTACCACATGTCCTTTGTCTGTATCTGTGCACCATTTCTTACTAAGGACCTACTATCAAGTCACTTGATTGGACTTTTTGCTCATGAAGTTCATTCATAATTTTTTTGGTGTTTAGATACACCTACGTCACAATTTTGAACATTATTTTTGCTTTCATACAGGACACTAGATCAACATTTCTATCTGTGTTTACAGCACTTGTTCACTTATATTTTTTGGGGGTTCAGACAGATTCACATTGTTGTTTGAACACTTTGTTATTTACAGGATATTTGAATATTATGTTATTCAGAAGTGTTATATTGTGTGCTTAGCACAAATTTTTGTTTTTCCAAATTTTTATTATTTTTAAGTTCACTGTTTACATGGTGTCACGTTGATACTTTTAGCGCCTCACTTTTATATATTATAGAATATGGTCAGAGCAAGAGATCGTCACTAGCACACCATGGATCTCCAGAATGTGTCCAAAACTTTATGCAGCAATCACGTTGTTACAGCAGAAGCAATGTTTTGGAGTCTTGCAGGACCCCCTGCTGAAGGGGGTCCTGCGAAGCTCCAGAACATTGCTTCTGCTGTAACAATGTGATAGCTGAATAAAATTTTGGACCCATTCTGGAGATCAATGATGTGCTGGTGACTTTCTCTTCACTCTATCTATGGCACCAGCCATTGGTCACTGCAGCACCCTCTTTTACACAGCCATTTTTACAGGAACGTGTGTGTCGGGAATAGTGCATTAGTATAGAATATGGGGGGAGGGGCATTATGCTTTTTTTTGCATTATGGCCCTCCTAAAATTCGAACCAGAACCAAAGGGCCTTTTATGAATTGGGAGAACCCCATGGCCTTTTTTAATGTACAGTAGGAAAAGGGTCTGTGACAAACTTGAAATAAAAACCTGTAATAGCTCAACCAACCCTATGGTAGCACATATCTGTGGAACTTCACTCACCATACAAACATGATTAGCAAAAAAGCTTCCTGAAGATGGCCTGTCTGATTGGCTGAACCATGTAGAGTTTGGTCCTCTTTATTGCATCATCACGACACACTTCTGGTCCCAGAAATCAACCATTATACCGCAGCGGTGGCTTACCACTGCTTATGGGCAGATTTCCTGGGAACTTATCTGCTGTTTACACCGGGTACCAGGCTTTCAGGCACCCTTACATGTGAGTCTAATACCATGTTTTTTTATCTGGAAAAATGTTTTAAAGGTTGCTGCGCAATGAGGCTTTTTCTGTCATTTTTATGAGGAACATCTGCCCCAGGAATGAGGCACTCCTTATTACGTCCATTCATATGAGGAAACAACTATCTTAAACCACATCTGCCCACAGAAAATCCATGAGGTCTGCCCCACATGCGTGTTTGACCAAACTAGAAATAGTTGGTCCACTTGGAGGGGTGAGTTCACATCTATGTGGGGGCACCGTCTTGTGAGCACATATCAAGCACTTATCAAGCATGGAATCGTATCCACTTTGTAGAGCATGAGTACTTTACTTGGGATTTGGAACTTTTATTGCTTCAAGGTTATTGATGTTTTCAACAAATTATACGCATGGGACTTTTTAGCGATTTTTTTTCAAAGTCGCATCTGTTTCAAATGTGATATTAGTTTAACATTTTTTGCACTTAGCGCGGTATATTTATTTTCTTTACTAGTATCATTTTGCACTTGCAAAGTTTTATTCACTGCAGCTGTCAATTGTCAATTTTTATATCATCACTTACTCATATCAATATTTAGATTTCTTTGGCGCTTTGGTTTTTTGCTTTTTACTATAAGAAACAAAAGGACCATCTCTGGACAGATGGTGCAATTCCACCCAAGTTGCAGGTGTTGTAAAAATACTGTAATACAGCTGGGATGATATCCCCAGGTCTAAACGATCTATGAAGAGTAACATAAATGTTAAATCAAGGTTGAACTGAAATTCAAAAAGGGAGGATGAATTAAGTCAAACCACAATGGTTCTCCCGATCTGCATTGGAAATACTATGGACAAGTAGATGATTGCATTAAGGTGGAAGGTAACTGTGAAGAAATGGGGGAGCATTGCTAGGTAACAGTGGTCAAGAGGAGGTGTACAAGTGGACGAGCAGGATATCATCAACAGCTGTGTAACTGTGGAGAGATAGGAGCTGGCAATTAGGTGACAGCTGAGCGTCTAGCTCAGAGAAGGAAGGGCTGAGCCCAGCCCTGACAGTACCCCCTCCTTAATGACCCCTCCCCCTCAGAAGACCACCAGGCTTGAGGGGAAAACATCTATGGAAATCAAGGAGGAGGACAGGGGCATGTACTCCCGAGGATGAGACCCAAGAGCGTTCCTCCGGACCGTACCTTTTCCAATGCACCAGGTACTGTATGCACCCACGGAACCTACGGGAGTCAACAATGGACTGTACTTCATACTCCTCATGGTTCTCAACCTGTTGCAGACCAAAGGTTTTAATAAGTAGACATGAAATACATTCTAAATACGCATATTAGAAGGAAGGTCTAAAGAGTAAGCCACTGGGTTAATCCTGCGAAGAATACGGAAAGGCCCGATAAACCGAGGTGCAAACTTCAGTGAGGGAACACAAAGTCGGAAGTTGTGAGATGACAGCCAGACCCTGTCCCCAACCTGGTAGGAAGGCGCAGGCAGGCGTCTGCGGTCAGCATGGAGTCTGTACCTATGATTAGCACGTCGCAAAGCCTCCTGGACTTGTGCTCAAGTGGAACGAAGACCACGGAGATGCTCCTCTAATGCAGGAATACTCTGCGGAACAAATGAGTCAGGCAGCATGGAAGGATGGAAACCATAATTCGCCATAAACGGGGACAATCGGGAAGCAGAATTCAAGGCACTGTTGTGAGCAAACTCTGCCCACGGTAATAGGTCTGACCAGTTGTTATTATGGTCAGAAATATAGCAACATAGGAATTGCTCCAAGGACTGATTGGCTCATTCTGCAGCCCCATTAGACTGCGGGTGATACACACAGGAGAAAGCAAGCTGAATTCCCAACTGTGCACAAAAGGCTCGCCAGAACCAGGACACAAACTGACTACCTCTTTCCGAGACAATTACCTTGAGTAGCCCATGTAAGCAAAAGATCTCCCAAGCAAAAATAGAAGCCTGTTTCTTAGAAGTGGGCAACTTCTTAAGTGGAATACAATGACACGTTTTTGAGAACCGGTCAACCACCATAAGAATAATTGTGTTGCCCTGGGAGTTGGGTAACTCCACAATAAAATACATAGACAGGTGGGTCCAAGGCCTCTTTCCATTGGGTATGGGTTGTAAGAACCCACTGGAAGATGTTGTGAAGTCTTACTCTGAGCACACACGGAACAGACAGCTATGAAGATGGTTACATCAGCACGTAGACTAGGCCACCAGAATTGTTGGGAAATGGCCCAAAAGAGTTTATTCTTCCCAGGGTGGCCAGCAGCCTTGGGAGTATGGAAAATCTGGAGCACAGCAGTACGGAGACTCTCTGGGACAAAGCAGCGGTCACAAGGTTTCTCAGGAGGAGCATGGACCTGAGCAGCAAGAATTTTGTCACCCAAAGGAGAAGTGAGACTGGTGCGAACCGTAGCCAGAATATGATCAGGAGGAATCACAGGAACCGGAATAGACTCCATCTTGGAAGTGGAGGAAAATTGTTATGACAAAACGTCAGCCCTTACATTCTTAGTTCCGGGTAAGAATGAGACAATATAATTGAAACTTAACAAGAAAAGAGCCCATCGTGCCCCTCTGGGAGAGAGGCGTTTAGCCCCAGACAAGAATGTGAGATGCTTATGGTCAGTAAGAATGAGAACCGGCACAGTGGTACCTTCGAAGAGATGTCTCCATTCTTTTAGGGCTAAAATGATTGCCAACAGCTCTCTGTCACCAATCTCATAATTGCACTCTGCAGGTGACAATTTCTTGGAAGAGTAGACACAAGGATGCATAGCGCCCTTAGAGGTAGGATGTTGAGAAAGAAAGGCACCAACACCAGTCTCAGAAGCATCAACCTCAAGAATAAAGGTAACGTAGGATCAGGATGTACCAACACAGGAGCAGAAACAAGGGCAGCCTTAAGACTCTCAAAGGCCTTAACGGACTCTGGAGACCAACTCTGTGGGTTACCGTTCTTTCTGGTCATGGTCAGGGGCTTGACCAGAGACTAGAAGTTATAAATAAACTTCCGATAATAGTTGGCAAAGCCCAGGAAACGCTGCAGAGGATGTAAACCCATGGGTGGGGGCCACTGTAGGACTGCCGAAAGTTTCTGTAGGTCCATCGAAATACCAGGAGTGAAAATGTCATAACCCAGGAATTTAACCTGTTCACGATGGAACTTGCACTTCTATTAGGCATCAAAAAAGGTGACCTGCAAACGCCATGCTTGGCGCTCGCAGTTCACCCAGGTGTGTTAGAACAGCGAATGAATATTTGCTGTCCTAACACTGAACTGCCTCTCCGCCAATCAGGTGCTCGGGTCTGTTACCCCTCACCTGATTGGCTAAAACGACAGGCGCTGTGATTGGACGCCTGATGGGAGAGGACGGTAGGAGACTTATGGAGGACACCGCTCCGAGGACACCTCTCTCCGCCGTCACCCGCTGCACCACCAAGACAGGATAAGTGTCGGGCAGGCGGCGAGCGGGCGGGGGGGGGAACAGTGGCAGCATTGGATGGCACAGTGGCAGTATTGGATGGGCAGAGTGTCAGCATTCGATGGGCAGAGTGGCAGCATTTGATGGCATAGTGGCTGTGTTTGATGGGCACAGTAGCTGCCTTTGATGGGCACAGTGGCAGCATTCGATGAGCACAGTGGCAGCATTTGATGGCACAGTGGCAGTGTTTGATGGGCATAGTAGCAGCCTTTGATGGGCACAGTGGTGGCATTTGATGGGCACAGTGGCTGCGTATGATGGCACAGTGAGGCTGCAATTGATGGGTTTTTTTTCAGTATTTTTCGGTTTGTTTGCGCTCCCCAAAAAATTTTGAGCACAAGCCACCACTGGTCAAAAGCAAGTAGTCCAGAGATGGGCTGTGCTGGCCTGAATGGTTTTACCGATCTCTGTTGGTTGCATCAGAGGCTGGTTGCCAATGCGCTCGCCTCATCATGTGGAGCATCCAGGCTTTAAATGGACGCCAACACGTGTGTCCGTGTATGTCACTTCCTGCTTTCTGTTTGCATATCACACCCCTCCACAAACATCTAGGATAAGGGTCTGGCATAGATTTACATAGAAAATTTCTACCGCTTTATTTACTAACAGAGTGACGCAGCCGGGAGCGGTCATTTTGTCTATAAACACACTTTTTCTTTGTATATTACAGTGTTGCTGTAGTATATCGTATACATCATAAAGATGTGCCACGTCACAGGAAGGGTCAGTGCATCCCCCAGGCATGTTATTTAATGGAAATTTGCATTTTTTATTGTTTAACTTTAAGCCTTACTAAAACCACTGTTCCCCGTCATACAGGATTTTTAAAAAACATTTAGTGCTTTGGTACATGTTCCCAATGATAGTGCCCAGCCTTCCATGCCATTTGTTTGACAACCCCTTTCCTATTAGTGTAGAAATGGCCTTCATAGATTTTTTCTTTAATATTTGGCTCCTATTGACTTAATTAAGTTTGAATTTAGTACTATTTAGTAATATCCAATGAGCCCACCTCAAACCGAACCCATGTACAGTCAGATCATCACTAGTTGCTAGGAAGGTAGGGGGCACCTATATCCTACCCTGTTTCCCCCGAAAATAAGACCTAGCGTGATTGTCGGTGATGGCTGCAATATATGCCCTACCCTCCAAATAAGCCCTAGTTAAAGTCCTTGTAGGTCTTATTTTCAGGGTAGGGCTAATTTTCGGGGAAACAGGGTAGGGCTTATTGGGGGGGTAGGGCTTATATTGCAGCCATCACTGACAATCACGCTAGGTCTTATTTTCGGGGAAACAGGGTAGCAAACAATGGTGCATCTCCGGACCCATTCATCTGCTGACAAGGAGATTCCTGAGCAGCAGCTGAATGTAAACAAAAGTGCAAGGATGCCGGATTACATCATTTATCAATTATGGCCATTGGCTTAACTTTCAGTCTCTGCCCAGGAATTAAGAGTGATAGCCTACTATCAGGTGTACAGCATACTGCAGTGGAAAGTGGTTGGAAATACTGTGAATGGGGATTATAAAAATAGACATGGTTTAACAGTTGTAGATTGTTATAGGTCAGTTTAGAGAAGTAGTGACATGCTCTGCTGGAAGATTTCAGGTAGAGACTATCAATAGAAATGTATGGGGCAGTGTTAAACACTAGGTGGAGTACCCAGCTAGAGAGTTTTGGATGCAAAGGTCATATGGCACTGGGCAGGACTATGCAGAAAAGTACTAAGGAGCAGGATAAATATTTATTTATTTATTTAAGTGCCAGCTTTACACAGGGGACAGTGTTTATTTTTTTATATTTAAAGTTTTTATTGCATTGTAAGAAGAAAAAGGAATACTGAACATCGCCAATTGGGCATACCCTGGCGTATTTATGCACAAATAAACAGCAAAAATGGTAAGAGAGTACTTATAAGTAGCCTCTATCAAGCTACATCAAGACTAAAGGTATAGCATTAGATAAACATTTGTATAACAAAGACATAGAAAATCTTATCGTTGTAGCAGTCTGTTAGCCTAGAGAGGAGGTAAACTCCCATGGGTATTAATGGTGTTGGGATAAACAATGGGAATTGCATTGATTATCATAGCTAGGTGTTGTAGGGGTATGTGATGGACAGGGTGAAAGATGTGGGATCCAATCCAGGAAAAGTCAATATTGCTAGCACAGTTATTAAATCTATTAATGGACATATTGGCCTTGGCGAAGGAAAACTCCATCTGGAAGTGCAGGTTGAGTAATCGAATGGTATCTTTTAATAAGGGCGGGTTGGTTGATTTCCATTTCTTCGCAATTGTTAGTCTCGCTGCTATTAGGATGTGTGTAACCAGCATTTGTAAGTGTTTCAGCCATGCAGGGATTGAGAGTCCCAGGAGCAGGTCGAGTGGAGACATAGATGGGGATAAACCACACAGAGATCCAATCAGATTCTGCACCTTCCTCCAAAAATTCCTGACGAGGTGGCACTCCCACCATATGTGTGAAAGAGATCCAGTTTTATCACAGCCTCTCCAGCATTTGAGCGAGGTATTCGGATATATCCTCGCTAGCCTTTCCGGGGTAAAGTACCATTTGTGAAAAAGCTTCTGTAGTGATTCCCAATGGTTAATATTAGTGAGATAGGCGTAGAGGCAATGTGAGGGCTTTCTGCCACTGTAGAACTGGAGGTGGATGATCCAACAAAGAGGACCAATACTGCGTGGAGGAAGATAGCAGGTTGGTAGCTGGCTTGGTGAACAGTTTATACACTAAAGAGATTCCTTTGGTCTTGGATGTATCCAGGTTGTAGAACTTGATCAGGGGGAGCAAGACACAGTCCGAGGGTGACCAGCGCAATTTTGACAGGCTGGATCTAATCCACAAGTAGAGAAAGAAAGTGTGTTTGGATAGACCAAACTGGTGTGTTAGATGTTCGAAGGTATGCAAACCTGAAGGTGAGAAAAGCATATCAAAGCTGGTGATGCCGGCTTTTGTCCACTCCGAAAGGGGTAAGTCAGGGGAGATAAGGTGCATCGCCTCAAAGGGTAACGTTGTTAGAGTGTCCACTGAAATCCCTCCAGTGAGTTGCAGTAGTGCGGACCAAACTCTTATGGAGGACGTGATGGTATCGAGAGGGTATCGCTTAGGATGAAGGTTAAGCCATAATGCGGCGAGGAAGAGTTTAGTGTTCATAAGCAGTATGGTGGCTTCAATTTGCTTCCAGGTTGTGTGGTGGTTATCTGACCACCAAGATTTCAATTGGTCTAAAATAGTTGCTTGGTGATATGCTTGGATGTCTGGTGCACCCAAGCCCCCGTGTTGAACTGGGGTTACGTTTTTGTTGCCAAATGAAACCATTAATGATCCCTTGGAGTTTCTTGATCTGGTTTTGTGCCAGAGGTAGGGGTATTGTACGAAAAAAATATAAAACATGGGGAAGTAAATACATTTTTGCCTGAGCTACCCTACCAGCCCAAGAGGCTGGAACCTTACTCAGTTCTTTTACTAGCCATGTGAGCTTGCCCACGAGGTCTTCTAGGTTGGTTCTCAATAGTATCTGGCTAGGGAATGTTAGATGGATTCCCAAATATGGGAGAAAGGAGTTGGGGGCCCAAGCAAATGGTGAGGTAGAGTTAATGGATTTTACAGTCTGAGGATCTAGGCCAAGATTAAGCATTAGGGATTTACTGTGATTCAACTTATACATGGATACGGCACTGAACATCTCCAGAACTCTTTGGACTGCAGGAAGGGACAACAAAGGATTGGTTAGGGCTATAATCACGTCATCTGCATATAGGCCAATTTTGTGATCAACTTCTCCAATTTTTATCCCCGAGATCGATGGGTCAGATCTAATGAACTGTGCTAAGGGTTCCATTATCATGGCAAATATTAGAGGGGACAACTGGCACCCCTGTCTGGTGCCATTAGTAATCTGGAAGGGGTTGGAAACGACACCAGAAGTCCAAATGCGCGCAGATGGGTGAGTGTATAAACTTAATATGGCAGTAAGAAAGGTGCCCCACAGTCCAAATTTGCGGAGCACTGCCTCCATGTACGGCCAATAAACCCTATCGAACGCCTTCTCTGCATTCAAAGATAGGAAGAGAGAAGGCGCTCGAATATGCTCCGTCCATTGGATAAGGTCAATGAAACGTCTGGTTCCATCTGAGGCCTGTCTGCCGGGCACAAATCCCACTTGGTCAGGGTGAATAATCTCGGGGATGATAGTGGAGAGTAGGGATGAGCCGAACACCCCCCTGTTCGGTTCGCACCAGAACATGCGAACAGGAAAAAAGTTCGTTCGAACATGCGAACACCGTTAAAGTCTATGGGACACGAACATGAATAATCAAAAGTGCTAATTTTAAAGGCTTATATGCAAGTTATTGTCATAAAAAGTGTTTGGGGACCTGGGTCCTGCCCCAGGGGACATGGATCAATGCAAAAAAAAGTTTTAAAAACGGCCGTTTTTTCAGGAGCAGTGATTTTAATAATGCTTAAAGTCAAACAATAAAAGTGTAATATCCCTTTAAATTTCGTACCCGGGGGGTGTCTATAGTATGCCTGTAAAGGGGCGCATGTTTCCTGTGTTTAGAACAGTCTGACAGCAAAATGACATTTTGAAGGAAAAAACTCATTTAAAACTACCCGCGGCTATTGCATTGCCGACAATACACATAGAAGTTCATTGATAAAAACGGCATGGGAATTCCCCAAAGGGGAACCCCGAACCAAAATTAAAAAAAAAAAATGACGTGGGAGTCCTCCTAAATTCCATACCAGGCCCTTCAGGTCTGGTATGGATATTAAGGGGAACCCCGGCCAAAATAAAAAAAAAAAAATGACGTGGGGTTCCCCCTAAATTCCATACCAGACCCTTCAGGTCTGGTATGGATTTTAAGGGGAACCCCGCGCCAAAAAAAAAACGGCGTGGGGTCCCCCCAAAAATCCATACCAGACCCTTATCCGAGCACGCAACCTGGCAGGCCACAGCAAAAGAGGGGGGGACGAGAGTGCGGCCCCCCTCCCTCCTGAACCGTACCAGGCCACATGCCCTCAACATTGGGAGGGTGCTTTGGGGTAGCCCCCAAAACACCTTGTCCCCATGTTGATGAGGACAAGGGCCTCATCCCCACAACCCTGGCCGGTGGT
This sequence comes from Aquarana catesbeiana, assembly GCF_042186555.1. Taxonomy (NCBI): domain Eukaryota; kingdom Metazoa; phylum Chordata; class Amphibia; order Anura; family Ranidae; genus Aquarana; species Aquarana catesbeiana. Next base: position 296,641,297 of record NC_133328.1, read on the forward strand.
TGTGGGTGTCTGCGGGCGGGGGGCTTATCGGAATCTGGAAGCCCCCTTTAACAAGGTGACCCCCAGATCCCGGCCCCCCCCCTGTGTGAAATGGTAAGGGGGTACATAAGTACCCCTACCATTTCACGAAAAAAGTGTCAAAAATGTTAAAAATGACAAGAGACAGTTTTTGACAATTCCTTTATTTAAATGCTTCTTCTTTCTTCTATCTTCCTTCATCTTCTGGTTCTTCTGGCTCTTCTGGTTCTTCTGGTTCTTCCTCCGGCGTTCTCGTCCAGCATCTCCTCCGCGGCGTCTTCTGTCTTCTTCTCCTCGGGCCGCTCCGCACCCATGGCATGGGGGGGAGGCTCCCGCTCTTCTCTTCTTCTCTTCTTCTTTTCTTCTTTTCTTCTCTTCTTCTCTTCTTCTCTTCTTCTCTTCTTCATTTTCTTCTCCGGGCCGCTCCGCAATCCATGCTGGCATGGAGGGAGGCTCCCGCTGTGTGACGGCGCTCCTCGTCTGACAGTTCTTAAATAACGGGGGGCGGGGCCACCCGGTGACCCCGCCCCCCTCTGACGCACGGTGACTTGACGGGACTTCCCTGTGGCATTCCCCGTGACGTCACAGGGAAGTCCCGTCAAGTCACCGTGTGTCAGAGGGGGGCGGGGTCACCGGGTGGCCCCCCCCCCCCGTTATTTAAGAACTGTCAGACGAGGAGCGCCGTCACACAGAGGGAGCCTCCCTCCATGCCAGCATGGATTGCGGAGCGGCCCGGAGAAGAAAATGAAGAAGAGAAGAAGAGAAGAAAAGAAGAAGAGAAGAAGAGAAGAGCGGGAGCCTCCCCCCCATGCCATGGGTGCGGAGCGGCCCGAGGAGAAGAAGATAGAAGACGCCGCGGAGGAGATGCTGGACGAGAACGCCGGAGGAAGAACCAGAAGAGCCAGAAGAGCCAGAAGAGCCAGAAGAACCAGAAGATGAAGGAAGATAGAAGAAGCATTTAAATAAAGGAATTGTCAAAAACTGTCTCTTGTCATTTTTAACATTTTTGATACTTTTTTCGTGAAATGGTAGGGGTACTTATGTACCCCCTTACCATTTCACACAGGGGGGGGGCCGGGATCTGGGGGTCACCTTGTTAAAGGGGGCTTCCAGATTCCGATAAGCCCCCCGCCCGCAGACCCCCACAACCACCGGCCAGGGTTGTGGGGATGAGGCCCTTGTCCTCATCAACATGGGGACAAGGTGTTTTGGGGGGCTACCCCAAAGCACCCTCCCAATGTTGAGGGCATGTGGCCTGGTACGGTTCAGGAGGGAGGGGGGGCCGCACTCTCGTCCCCCCCTCTTTTCCTGCGGCCTGCCAGGTTGCGTGCTCGGATAAGGGTCTGGTATGGATTTTTGGGGGGACCCCACGCCGTTTTTTTTTTTTTTTTTTGGCGCGGGGTTCCCCTTAAAATCCATACCAGACCTAAAGGGTCTGGTATGGAATTTAGGGGGAACCCCACGTCATTTTTTTTTTTAAATTTTGGCCGGGGTTCCCCTTAATATCCATACCAGACCTGAAGGGCCTGGTATGGAATTTAGGGGGACCCCCACGTCATTTTTTTTTTTTAATTTTGGTTCGGGGTTCCCCTTTGGGGAATTCCCATGCCGTTTTTATCAATGAACTTCTATGTGTATTGTCGGCAATGCAATAGCCGCGGGTAGTTTTAAATGAGTTTTTTCCTTCAAAATGTCATTTTGCTGTCAGACTGTTCTAAACACAGGAAACATGCGCCCCTTTACAGGCACACTATAGACACCCCCCAGGTACGAAATTTAAAGGGATATTACACTTTTATTGATTGACTTTAAGCATTATTAAAATCACTGCTCCTGAAAAAACGGCCGTTTTTAAAACTTTTTTTTGCATTGATCCATGTCCCCTGGGGCAGGACCCAGGTCCCCAAACACTTTTTATGACAATAACTTGCATATTAGCCTTTAAAATTAGCACTTTTGATTTCTCCCATAGACTTTTAAAGGGTGTTCCGCGGCATTCGAATTTGCCGCGAACACCCCAAATTGTTCGCTGTTCGGTGAACTTGCGAACAGCCAATGTTCGAGTCGAACATGAGTTCGACTCGAACTCGAAGCTCATCCCTAGTGGAGAGTAGGGATGAGCCGAACACCCCCCGGTTCGGTTCGCACCAGAACCTGCGAACGGACCGAAAATTCGCATGAACGTTAGAACCCCTTTGATGTCTATAGGACTCGAACGTTCGAAATCAAAAGTGCTCATTTTAAAGGCTAATTTGCATGGTATTGTCCTAAAAAGGGTTTGGGGACCCGGGTCCTACCCCAGGGGACTTGTATCGATGCAAAAAAAACTTTTAAAAACGGCCGTTTTTTCGGGAGCAGTGATTTTAATGATGCTTAAAGTAAAAAAAAAAAAAAAAAAAGTGAAATATTCCTTTAAATATCGTACCTGGGGTGTGTCTATAGTATGCCTGTAAAGTGGCGCGTGTTTCCCGTGTTTAGAACAGTCCCTGCACGAAATGTCATTTTTAAAGGAAAAAGCTCATTTAAAACTGCTTGGGGGTTTAATGTAATGTCGGGTCCTGGCAATATGGATGAAAATCAGTGAGACAAACGGCATGGGTACCCCCCAGACCATTACCAGGCCCTTTGGGTCTTGTATGGATATTAAGGGGAACCCCGCACCCAAATTAAAATAAGGAGAGGTGTGGGGCCACCAGGCCCTATATACTCTGAACAGCAGTATACAGGCGGTGCAAACAAGACAGGGATTGTAGGTTTGTTGTTAAGTAGAATCTGTTTGTAATTTTGAACGGGTACATTTTTAACGTGTTTAGCTCCAGCCAAAAAATCTTTTTTAAGCTTTTTGGAAAACATAGGGAAGGGTTATCACCCCTGTGACATTTGTTTTGCTGTCTTTCCTCCTCTTCAGAAGATTTCACCTCACTTTTTGTCCCAATGGCAAATGTTTTTTGAAAATTTGGGTTTTTTTGTGGAACAAGGATTGGAAAGCATCAGTGGAAAGGAGAAATGTTTTTCCCATATTAACTCTTACAGGAGAGAATTTCCCTTCCTAGGGGTAGATTTCATCTCACTTCCTGTTGTCTCCTTCCGTTTGCAAGTAGGAGTCATTTGTAAGTTAGATGTTTGAAAGTAGGGGCCCGCCCTATATACTCAGCAGAAATTTGGGCCTTAGGTGTTGTTGTAGCCACAACACTGTAAGCCCTCACAGGGCCCTGCTGTGAAACATTAGATCAAGAATGGTAATTACATGCCCCTGTTGAACAAGGGCAGAAAAATTGGGCCTTTGGTGGTGGTGGTGCTGGTGCCACAACACTGTAAGTCCTCACTCACTCTTGGTGGGTGCAGAAATGGGCCTTGTTGTGAAATATTAGATCAAGAATTGTAATTACATGCCCCTGTTGAACAAGGGCAGAAAAATTGGGCCTTTGGTGGTGGTGGTGCCACAACACTGTAAGTCCTCACTCGCTCTTGGTGGGTGCAGAAATGGGCCCTGCTGTGAAATATTAGATCAAGTAATTACATGCCCCTGTTAAACAGGGGCTGAAAAATTGGGCCTTAGGCACTGGTGCTGGTGCCACAACACTGCAACCCCTCACAGATACTCTAGTTGGAACGCAGAAATGAGCCCTGCTGCAAAGTATTGCATCAAAAATTGTAATTACAGGCCCCTGTTAAACAGGGGCTGAAACATTGGGCCTTAGGCACTGGTGCTGGTGCCACAACACTGCAACCTCTCACAGATACTCTAGTTGTAACGTAGAAACGAGCCCTGCTGCAAAGTATTGCATCAAAAATTGTAATTACACACCCCTGTTAAACAGGGGCTGAAAAATTGTGCCTTAGGCACTGGTGGTGGCGCCCAGAACCAAAAATGTTCTTACAAGCTATCAGCATGATGATTGAGGAGGAAGAGGATAATTACTCAGGGATAGTCACTCAGCATCAGCATAGGCAGTCTTTGAAGGGATCTGAGATTTCAAAAAAAATTATTTGGTTACATCAGCATCAAGTGCTTGGTAGCTGGTGGTGATCCAAGACTGATTCATTTTTATGAAGGTCAGTCGATCGACCGAGTCGGTGGACAGACGCACCCTGTGATCGGTTACAAAGCCTCCAGCAGCACTGAATGTGCGTTCCGAAAGAACGCTGGATGCAGGACAGGCCAGTAGCTCAACTGCATACTGTGCAAGCTCTGGCCAGTGATCTATCCTCAAGACCCAGTAACCCAGAGGATTTTCGGTGGGAAAGGTGTCCAAGTCAGATCTTGCCCCTAGGTGTTCCTGCACCATGTAAAACAGACACTGGCGATGGTTGCTGGAACCGATCATACCTTGGGGCTGCGGACCCTAAAATAGTCTGAACGCATCGGTCAGATGGCCACCTTCTCCACCGCTCCTTCTTTGACTGACCGAAGCCTCAGCAACACGTTGTCCAGAAACAGGAGTTTGTAACCTCCCAGTCTCTGGGAACGCGTTGCACAGACCTTTCTGCAAGGCCTCCCGAAGATGTTTCATCCTCTGCTCCCTCTGCGATGGCAAGATAAGGTCCGCAACCTTACCCTTGTAACGTGGATCAAGGAGGGTTGCCAGCCAGTATTGGTCCTTCTCCTTGATACCACGAATACGAGGATCCTTACGCAGGCTTTGCAGCATCAGGGAGACCATGCAGCGTAGGTTTGCTGAGGCATTCGGTCCGGAGTCCTCTGGGTCACTAAGGATGACATGGTCCGCAGCCACCTCCTCCCAGCCATGTACAAGTCCATGTGTTTCTTGGGACTGATCCCTTAAAGACTGCTGCTGATGCTGAGTGCCAGGCTCCACCTCCATACTGACACAATCTTCCTCCTCCTCCTCCTCTTCCTGTGTGATCGGCGGGCATGCAGGAACACTGTCTGGATAAAGGGGGCCTTGAGAGCTAAGGAAGTCCTCCTCTTCCTGCCTCTGTTCTGCCTCAAGTGCCCTGTCCATTATTCCACGCAGCCTGTGCTCCAACAGGTGGACAAGGGGGACAGTGTCACTGATGCATGCACTGTCACTGCTCACCATCCTCGTGGCCTCCTCAAATGGTGACAGGACAGTGCATGCATCCCAGATCATGGCCCACTGGCGTGGGGAAAAAAAAACAAGCTCCCCTCACCCTGTCCTGGTGTCATAGTCACACAGGTACTCATTGATGGCCCTCTGCTGCGTGTGCAGCCGCTGCAGCATGGCCAACGTTGAGTTCCACCTGGTGGGCATGTCACAGATTAGGCGGTTCTTGGGCAGGTTAAACTCCTTTTGGAGGTCCGTCAGCCGAGCATTGGCATTATATGACCGGCAGAAATGCACACAGACTTTCCTGGCCTGCCTCAGGACATCCTGTAAGCCCGGGTACCTGCCCAAGAACCGCTGCACCACCAAGTTAAGGACGTGAGCCAAACAGGGCACATGGGTCATTTGTCCCTGTCGGAGGGCAGAGAGGAGGTTGGTGCCATTGTCACAAACCACCATTCCTGCCTTAAGTTGGCTTGGCGTCAACCTCCTCTGAACCTGCCCCTGCAGAGCTGACAGAACCTCTGCCCCAGTGTGGCTCCTGTCCCCCAAGCACACCAGCTCAAGCACCGCATGGCATCTTTTGGCCTGCGTACTTGCGTAGCCCCTTGAAAGGCTACGGAGCACCGCTGGTTCCGAGGACAAAGCACAGGAAGAGGCCATGGAGGAAGAAGAAGAGGAGGGGGTGGAGGAGAGAGGTGTGTCACAATCATTAGCATTTTGGAGGCGTGGTGGCGGAACAACCTCCAACACTACTGCACCTTGTCCTGCATCCTTCCCAGCTGCCAGCAGAGTCACCCAATGCGCCGTGAAACTTAGGTAACATCCCTGTCCATGCCTGCTGGACCATGAGTCAGCGGTAATATGCACCTTACCACTGACCGCCCTGTCCAGCGAGGCATGGACATTGCTTTCCACATGCCGGTAGAGAGCCGGAATCGCCTTCCGTGAGAAAAAGTGGCGTTTGGGTACCTGCCACTGAGGAACCGCACATTCCACAAACTCACGGAAGGGGGCAGAGTCTACCAACTGAAAAGGCAGCAGTTGAAGTGCTAGCAATTTTGCCAAGCTAGCATTCAACCGCTGGGCATGTGGATGGCTGGGAGCAAACTTCTTTCGGCGGTGCAGCAGCTGGGGCAGGGAAATTTGCCTGGTACAACCTGACGTCGGTGTACCAAAAGCAGATTGCCCACAAGTACTTGGCTGTGACACACTTAATTCTACACCTTCATTCCTCTCAGTGCAGGTCTCAGAGAGGACTAATGGTATAGTGGGGTTGGAGATCTCAGCTGATGAGGAGCAAGGAGAGGTCCTCTTTGTTCTTTGGTGTGGGTCTTTTAGATACGCTTGCCAACAAACTGCATGGCAGGTCAACATATGTCTGGTCAAGCATGTGGTACCCAAGCGGGAGATGTTTTGGCCACGCGAGATACGCTTGAGACATATGTTGCAAATAGCAGCGGTGCGATCTGATGCACTTGTCTCAAAAAAGGCCCACACCAAAGAACTTTTTGAATAATGCGCAGAGACTGCAGTGCCCTGCACATGTGGAGCTTTGGGGTGTGATGCAGTCAAGGTGCTGCCCTTAGGCTGGCCCCTGGAGGGCATCCTGCCTCATTGGTGATGTGCCGCCTCCTCCTCCTCCTCTCTCCTATCAGGCACCCACGTTGCGTCAGTGACCTCATCATCCCCTCCCTCCTCATCACTGGAGCAAACCTGGCAGTATGCTGCAGCAGGGGGAGCATGACTGCCAGATTGCTGTCCTTCTTGGGCACCCCCTCTGTCCGTGCTCATGTTACTGCCTTCATCGAGCTCAGTATCATCATCAGAGCCTTCCAAACGCTGGGCATCCTCCTGGAGCATGTACCCAACACTGTGGTCAAACAGTTCGAGGGACTCCTCAGGAGGACATGGTGGGGCTAGGGAAGGAGTCACTGATGACATTGAGCCAAGGGAAGAGGCCGCTGCTTTGCCAGACAAAGTACCCTGGGCATGGGTGAGAGAGGATGAGGAGGATGAGGACGGCTTGGTCATCCACTCGACCAAGTCTTCCGCATGTTTCGGCTTAACACGGCCAGCTGCCGAAAAAAAGGCCAAGCGTGTCCCACGGCCACGTGCTGATGAGGATGCACCGTCTCCACGACCAGCACTAGACACAGAGCCTGCTTGCCCTCTCTTATTGGCTTGTGACTGTCTGCCTCTCCTTCTTGGCCTTCCAGACATACTAATGGCCTGTAGCTGCACTAAGCTGGGATATATATATATATATATATATATATATATATATATATATATATATATGTACTGATACTGCAGCTAGCAAAATCAACTGCCTGCCTGTAGTATGAGAACACCACCAACCTTCTACAGGTAGCTTTAGCTGAACACTGTGCAGAGCTCGCAAAAAAATAACTTGTAGGTTTAGCTGGACACTGTGAGGAGGACACACCACACTAACTTGTAGTTTTAGCTGAACACTGTGAGCAGGACGCACCGCACTAACTTGTAGGTTTAGCTGAACACTGTGAGGTGGACGCACCGCACTAACTTGTAGTTTTAGCTGAACACTGTGAGGTGGACGCACCACACTAACTTGTAGTTTTAGCTGAACACTGTGAGCAGGATGCACAGCACTAACTTGTAGTTTTAGCTCTACACTGTGAGCAGGACGCACTGCACTAACTTGTAGGTTTAGCTGAACACTGTGAGGTAGACGCACCGCACTAACTTGTAGTTTTAGCTGAACACTGTGAGGTGGACGCACCACACTAACTTGTAGTTTTAGCTGAACACTGTGAGCAGGACGCACAGCACTAACTTGTAGTTTTAGCTGTACACTGTGAGCAGGACGCACCGCACTAACTTGTAGGTTTAGCTGAACACTGTGAGGTGGACGCACCCCACTAACTTGTAGGTTTAGCTGAACACCGTGAGCAGGACGCACCCCACTATCTTGTAGTTTTAGCTGAACACTGTGAGCAGGACGCACTGCACTAACTGTAAATAGTCTAGCTGCCTGACTGTGGTACTAATAGGATCAAAAGAACACCAGCAATTTTCTTCAGGTAGCTGTAAATACTGTAACAAAACAAGCCTGCCTGTCAGTAAGAAGATAGCAGGAACGGATCTAGCTGAACACTGTGAGCAGGACGCATTGCACTAACTTGTAGCTCTAGATGAACACTGTGCAGAGGTCTCACTACACTAACTTGTAGGTTTAGCTGAACACTGTGAGCAGGATGCACAGCACTAACTTGTAGTTTTAGCTGAACACTGTGAGCAGGACCCACCGCACTAACTTCTAGGTTTAGCTGAACACTGTGAGGTGGACGCACCGCACTAACTTGTAGTTTTAGATGAACACTGTGAGCAGGACGCACTGCACTACCTTCTAGGTTTAGCTGAACACTGTGAGGTGGACGTACCCCACTAACTTGTAGTTTTAGCTGAATACTGTGAGCAGGACGCACTGCACTAACTGTAAATAGTCTAGCTGCCTGACTGTGGTACTAATAGGATCAAAAGAACACCAGCAATTTTCTTCAGGTAGCTGTAAATACTGTAACAAGACAAGCCTGCCTGTCAGTAAGAAGATAACAGGAACGGATCTAGCTGAACACTGTGAGCAGGATGCACCGCACTAACTTGTAGGTTTAGCTGAACACTGTGAGGTAGACGCACCGCACTAACTTGTAGTTTTAGCTGAACACTGTGAGGTGGACGCACCCCACTAACTTGTAGTTTTAGCTGAACACTGTGAGCAGGTTGCACCGCACTAACTTGTAGGTTTAGCTGAACACTGTGAGGTGGACGCACCCCACTAACTTGTAGGTTTAGCTGAACACTGTGGGCAGGACGCACCCCACTAACTTGTAGTTTTAGCTGAACACTGTGAGCAGGACGCACTGCACTAACTGTAAATAGTCTAGCTGCCTGACTGTGGTACTAATAGGATCAAAAGAACACTAGCAATTTTCTTCAGGTAGCTGTAAATACTGTAACAAGACAAGCCTGCCTGTCAGTAAGAAGATAACAGGAACGGATCTAGCTGAACACTGTGAGCAGGACGCACTGCACTAACTTGTAGCTTTAGATGAACACTGTGCAGAGGTCTCACTACACTAACTTGTAGGTTTAGCTGAACACTGTGAGCAGGACGCACAGCACTAACTTGTAGTTTTAGCTGAACACTGTGAGCAGGATGCACCGCACTAACTTCTAGGTTTAGCTGAACACTGTGAGGTGGATACACCACACTAACTTGTAGTTTTAGCTGAACACTGTGAGCAGGACGCACCCCACTAACTTGTAGGTTTAGCTGAACACTGTGAGCAGGACGCACCCCACTAACTTGTAGTTTTAGCTGAACACTGTGAGCAGGACGCACTGCACTAACTGTAAATAGTCTAGCTGCCTGACTGTGGTACTAATAGGATCAAAAGAACACCAGCAATTTCTTCAGGTAGCTGTAAATACTGTAACAAGACAAGCCTGCCTATCAGTAAGAAGATAACAGGAACGGATCTAGCTAAACTGAATACAGTGTATATATATATATATATATATATATATATATATGCAACACCTGGGATGCATATATATACACAATACACTGTAAGTGCAGCTAACTGACTGACTGTTCTGCCTAATCTATCTAACTCAAATCAAATGACACTGTCTGTCTCTCTCTCTCTCTATCTATGAACGCCGGAACACACACTACACAGGGCCGCCGTGTAGGCGGCCTTATATAGTGTGGGGCGTGTGCTAAATCCCCTGAGCCATAATTGGCCAAAGCCTCCTTGGCTTTGGCCAATTACTGCTCTCTGTTCAGACGGCGCTGTGATTGGCCAAGCATGCGGGTCATAGTGCATGCTTGGCCAATCATCAGCCAGCAATGCACTGCGATGCCGCAGTGAATTATGGGCCGTGACGCGCCACACGAATTTGGCGCAAACGGCCCATATCGTTCGCAATTCGGCGAACGGGCGAACAGACGATGTTCGAGTCGAACATGGGTTCGACTCAAACACAAAGCTCATCCCTAGTGGAGAGGCGTTGTGCAAGGAGTTTGGCATAAAGTTTAGTATCTGTGTTGAGGAGTGAGATCGGACGGTAATTGGCAGGGTTGTTTGGAGACTTTCCCGGTTTGGGAATGGTGACCACTAAGGCATCGAGGGATTCCTTAGGTAGTATACCTGTGGTATGCTAATTGTTTGTACATGTTGTACATGTTGCATAGATGGGGGACTAAGGGTTGGGTGAAGCGTTTATAGTACTCATTGGGCAGTCCATCAGGTCCTGGTATAGAAAAAGGAAAAAAAACACTGCGCTCAAAGAAATGATAATAAGCTGCAGTTCAAATGTGCGATGTCCACATTAATACAGAAAAAAGAAAAAAGGACTGCGCTGTACCCTAAAATCATATAAATGAACAAACTGAAAAATGGTGAGATACTATGACTAGTGAAATAATACCAGGTTGTTGTCACATGGGAATACACCAATACTATAAACTATAAGTGAACCAAAAATCAACAAAAACATATAAAATAGAAAAGTGGAAAACACCAAGTCCATGAATGAATGGGCAAGAAGTCCACTGGGTAGTAAGAAGACGCCTTTGATCACTATTCACAAGGGTCGGTGTACAAAAGGGGGAAATAGGAAACCACCCAACACAGTGATCCTCCACCACCTGAAGTGCACGCTTACCAGATGATAAGCTTAAATAAGCTTAATCGAATGAGCTGGAAACCAGATGGACCGGGATCCGAAGCGCCACTCTATGTGTATACCAGGCAGCAGATGGACTGGGTGAAGTGTGGACCTGGATATCTGACCAGCATCAAAACATCCCTTGGCGGCGTGGCTGCAGACAGGTTAGAAGAATACCAAACCCCGGATTATAGACATGGGAATGAAAAATGGATATCCATAGTGTGACTCCGTAGATAAGGTTTATTAAAAACAGATAAAAAGCACTTACAATTTAGCAGTAATACAAGAGCGGAATACGACGGCTGGCTAGCAAGCGCCTGTCCTACTGAGAGGCGATGACGTCAGAGCGTCACCTTCCCGACATACGTTTCGTCAAGTAGCTGACGTCGTCTGGGTCCTGGTGCCTTATGTAGTGGTAAGTTTTTTATCAATTTTTGGATTTCATCCTGTGAGAAAGGAGTTGCTAAGAGGTCAAGTTGTTCTGAAGAAATAGAGGGGAGGGAGCTAGAGGATAGAAATTTTGTTATGTCAGTTTGGGAGGGAGCAGATTGGGGGTCTATTTCCGTAAGATTGTAAAGTTTTGTGTAGAAATTGCCAAATTAATTGGCAATATCTAGCGGATTAGTCAGGCGCTGTCCTTGAGAACCAGTGAGAAAGGCGATTCTCTTGTTGGGAATTTGTTTTTTAAATTGTCTGGCCATAAATTTCCCTGGTTTATTGGCTGATGAGTAGTTATCTAATCGAAGTCTCTTTATGTAATAGTCAAAGTTTTTGCAAAGGTGACCACTGAGCTGGAGTCTAATATTTTTAAGTTCTAAGGAGATATTACTAGAGGGGGATCTCTTGTTCATGAGTTCATTTGTTTTAGGAGGGACTCAGTAGTATGGGAGTGTTGTTTTTTTGCTTGGGCCCCAACTTTTATGAAAAGACCCCTCAGACAAGCCTTATGAGCATTCCAAAGAATAGCGTGATCAGTTACAGAATTTACATTTTGCTGGAAATAATTGTCAATCTCTAACTGTATCTGAGACTCAAAAGTGGGATTATTAAGGAGAGAGGTGTTCAGTCTCCAAACCGTATGTCTGGTGGTTTGTGAAGGGGATGCTAGCTTTATCGTGATTGGAGTGTGATCAGACCACGATATGGTTCCTATATGGGAAGCGGTGATAGACTGTAGTAGATGCTTATCTGTTATAAACATGTCAATTCGAGAATAAGATTGATGTGGTGGGGAGAAGTAGGTGTAGCCTCTCTCCATATCGTGCATGCACCTCCAGGAGTCGTATAAATCTTTTCTTTTAAGAATAGTGGATAACGCTGAGGGCCTACATCGTGAAGGATTGGAAGTATCTAGTGAAGGGTCAATTATGTCATTAAAGTCTCCACAAATTATTAAGGGCAAAGATCTAAATGGAGTCAATTTGGTAAGGAGGTTGGCATAGAATTTTTTTTGGGCTGTGTTGGGGGCATAAATGTTGACTAAAGTGAGAATCCGCCATCCTCGTCACTTTCGCAATGGCGGAGTTTGAAATCTATTGCCGCATTAATGGCAATCATCACTCCTCTCTTTTTCTTAGAGGCGTTCGCAAAGAAGCAGTGGGGATATTTTTTGTGAATACATTGGGGTTGTTTAAGTTTAGAAAAGTGTGTCCCATGAACACAGATTACATCTGCATGCTGTTGTAATGCTTCCTTCCATAGAAGGTTGCAGTTTAAATGACGAGTTTAGGCCTTTTACATAAAGGGAGGTGATTGAGAGCGCCATGATAGCAGAGCAATTATGAGGGCCTGGGCAGAGGGAGAGAGACTTCACCTACCGCTAAGAGTTGGGAGATACACAGACAGATAAATCAATGCTGCATGTGCTACAGGAAGATGAACAAAAAAACTAATCAGTTGCTAAAGTACAAACAATTTTAAAATTCTGAAAAAGAAATAAAACAGTTGTTGAATAATCTGTAATGATATCAAAAGTCAAAGAACCGTGTGCTTAGCACAACTTTAAACCTGAGGGGTGGTGAGAAAAAAGTGAAGGCTGTTTCACCCAGGCTGGAGATGAGAAAGGCTGGGGACCTGAGCTTAGACTTAGGTCATATTTTGTTGGACACTTTAGTTGCCACGTTTTTAGAATCAGATGGCTTGTATGAGGAGATAGCTTGTTCCATTTCTCTAGGAGCAATGGGGAGGAGACCCCAGTTGGTGAGTTTCTCGTAGACATCTTTCGGAGTGAGAATAGGAACGATCTTCTGTTGGTGAGTAACCAGTAGTTTCGTTGGGAAGCCCCATCTATACACTATTTTTTTATGCTGGAGAATAGATGTAACTGGGGCAAAAGCTCTGCGCATTTCCATTGTGGCAGGAGACAGATCAGTGAATAGTTTAATATTAGCGCAGGGGGCCGGCAGGGGCTTCGAGGATCTGGCTGCAGAGTGAACTTGTTCCTTAACATGGAAGAAATGTATACGCGCCAAAACATCTCCAGGGATGTCATCTGAAAGGTGTGGCGGTTTAGCGATTCTGTGGGGCCGGTCAATTAATGTATCACGGCGTTGAGACGTGGGAGTAAGGCGGAGATGAGTTGCTGCAAGTATGGTGTTATTTAGTTCAGTTTGACCGACTCAGGGATGCCTCTGAATTTGATATTGTTTCGCCTAGAGCAGTCTTCTAAATACGCTAATTTCATTTTAATGCGGTGGATTTCTTCCATATGTTGATCATGTGCATCTAACAGCTCGTTGTGCACTTTAGAGTAATCCTGCAAATTTTCTTCCAGAGCATCTGTACACTCTTCTATGCAGTCTATCCTGTCATGCATCTGGGATATTGATAATTGAAGCTCCCTATGTAAATCTTGCTGCAGTGTAAGAAGCATAGATTTCAGTGTTGCTTCATAGACAGTGTTATCGGTGGCAGGGATAGCAGCCAAGGAGGGAGCATTTTGGGATCCCTGTGTTCCTGCAACAACATGGGACCATAGCTGCTTTTTAGCATGTGGCTCCTTGTTTGGGGAGTGTGCAGGGGAGGTAGCCAGCCTCTCACCTCTATCAGGGTGAATTCCTCCTAGGGGCTCCTCTGGAGGAGGCTGGGTGTCCATACTTTCTTTTGTAGATGCTGTGGCTGGGTCTCCTTGACGAGGCAGCTCTGTGGGGGCAGCTGGTAGGCAATCAGAGCCATCATAGGAGCCATGGGTGTTACTGGTGTCGGCGCCATCTTGGGTCCCTTGCATGGTGGCGGCCGCCAGATAATAATCAGTCAGACGGCGGGGATTCGGCGGCTTGTAATGCCGCAGCGACATGCCCTGGAGTGTCCCCGGTCCTCCCCCGCTCTGGTGGTGTAAGCTGTGGGGAGGAAGGTAGCTGAGGGTTGCCGTTCTCCAGGCCGTGGAGCGGAGCTCGGAATTCAGGCAGCCATCCTGGTCAAAAGCAGGCCACGCCCCTTACCTAGGGGACAGTGTTTATTATTTACCACTTGATCTCCGGAAGGCCCCCCTCTTCCTGACCAGGCCATTTTTTGCGAATATGGCACTGCCTTACTTAACCACTTAAGCCCTGGACCATTTGGCTGGCCAAAGACCAGAGCATCATTTTTTGTGATTCGGCACTGCGTCGCTTTAACTGACAACTGAGCGGTCGTGCGATGTGGCTCCCAAACAAAATTGACGTCCTTTTTTCCCACAAATAGAGCTTTCTTTTGGTGGTATTAGATCACCTCTGCGTTTTTTTTTTTTTTGTGCTATTATTAGGTCACCTGTATCCAGGTGACAGATGCACCCCGTTGGGGTCAGGAGTGCACCGCTATGATAGTGGACCCTAAGGCTGACTGCTGCAGATGGAACTCAGGGTGGTTCAGGAAGGCAGGTCCCCTGGAGCACCAACACGGATCCCACAGTGAGTTAGAGCATAGATTCCCCAGGGCGCGGAGTCTAAGAGCCAGTTGGTGTTCACCAGAGCCTCTAGTGGTGAGGATGGATTGGGCTGAAACTGGCTCCAGGTCGCGGCCCCCAGGGTCTCCCAGCTCACGCTCACGGTAGGCTACAGGAGGATGGAGAGGAAACAGCAGCCCAGGACAGCAAGGAATAGTAAGGAGGTAGCCAAATGTCGGGGCGACTAGCAGACAAGGATAACAGAGAACACGCCAAAAGTCAGGGTCACAGGCAAACAGGGATAGTTGAGAACGCGCCAAAGGTCAGGGTCACAAGCAGACAGGAATAGTTAGGAACACGCCAAGATCGGTAACAGAGACAGAGACAAAGTTAGAGCACACGGCAAACAGGAAGCCAAACACACAATATTGCACGGCAAGGCAGACTTGGAGAATACGGTGTTAAATAGTGGTTCCTGTTGAGGCTAGGGTGGAGCCACACAGAGGGAAGATTACTTAAGCATGCAGGTGTGAGAGTACAAGCCTCAAGGCTGATACACAGACCAGGTAAGAGACAGACAGGTCATGAATGTATTACTGCAAGGTCATGACAGCTATAAACAAAAAAATAGCGACAATTTAAAAAAAAAAAAACGCATTATTTTTTACTTTTTGCTATAATAAATATCCCCAAAAAATATATAAAAAAACATTTTTTTTCCTCAGTTTAGGCCGATATGTATTCTTCTACATATTTTTGGTAACAAAAATCACAATAAGCGTTGATTGATTGGTTTGCGCAAAAGTTATAGCATTTACAAAATAGGGGATAGTTTTATGGAATATTTATTAATATATTTTTTTTATTTAGTAATGGCGCTGATCAGCGATTTTTATTGTGACTGCGACTTTATGGCTGACAGATCGGACACTTTTGGCGCAATTTTGGGACCATTCACATTTATACAGCGATCAGTGCAATTAAAAATGCATTGATTACTGTGTAAATGTGACTGACAGTAAAGGGGTTAACCACTAGGTGGCACTGTAGGGGTTAAGTGTGTCCTAGGGAGTGAATCTAACTGTGGGGGGGAGGGGCTGTGTGTGACACAACACTGATCACTGCTCCCGATTACAGGGAGCTGTGATCAGTGACAGTGTCACTAGGCAGAACAGGGAAGTGCTTGTTTACATTAGCATCTCCCCGTTTTTCCTCTTCGCGAGACGATCGCGGGTATCCCCGCGGACATCGAGTCCATGGGACCCGCGATCGCGCTCACAAAGCTCTCGGCGCGCCCGCAAGCTGTCTCTTAAAGGGCAACATACAGGTACGTTATTCTGCCTGTACATGCCCTTCTGCCGCAGTATATCTGCGTAAGGCGGTCAGGAAGCGGTTACATTGACAATTGCACCCTCATGCAACGCTGTACCCCCAAAAAAAGTCTCCTTTTCCCACAAAATAGAGCTTTCTTTTGGTGGTATTTGATCACCTCTGGAGTTTTTATTTTTTGCGCTATTAACAAAAAAAGACTGACAATTTTGAAAAACAAACAATATTTTTTACTTTCTGCTATAAAACATATTCAATAAAAAAATTAAAAAATATCAAATTTCTTCTTTATTTTAGGCCAATATGTATTCTGCTACATATTTTTAGTAAAAGAAAATCCCAATAAGCATATATTGATTATAGTTATAGCTTCTACAAACTATGGGATATATTTGTGGCTGGAAAGGGGTTAACATTAGGGGTTATCAAACAATTAATTTTGTGCCTAGCCTGTGTTTACAGTGTGGGAGGTGCTTTTACCTGGGAAAGACATAGATCCTTGTCCCTGCTTTGCACAACACAGGATCCATGCCTTCCTTACTGACAAAACGGCAATCTGCCTTGTTTACATAGGCAGACTGCCATTCTGCCTTTGTATCAAATGATCGGCGGGTGCCAGTGGACATTGAGTCTGCAGGTAACCCGCGGATCAGCTCCTGCTGTGTATAATCACAGGGGAAGTGGGCCGCCGCCGACACGCATACGTACCCCCAACCCGGAGGTGTCAGATCACGTACTAGGTACATGATCCTGTGCAGCAGTGCCACTTTGCCACCATATATGTAAGTTATATAGTCGGGAAGTGGTTAAAAGTCAACTTCAATAAAAGTAGAGTTTTCCTTTGACATATTTAATCAAGAGGGTTATCCGGCCACTAAGATGTTAGCATTTCTTGGGAAGGTCAGCTTTGGCGACCTTGATCTCTCTCTCCGAAAATGTTTCCTACAAGATTTTTTTTTTTGCTAGCCTCTTGCTGTTGCAGTTAGTTTATAATATATTTTCGTTTGCTCTTTCCTTGCTTAAGAATTGACATTCAGGAATCCCATTGAAGTAGATGTCTAGAAGTCTATGTCAGTGGAATAAATCAAAAAGGTGCAGCGCTAAAATCAATAAAACAACCATAGAGAATTTATAAAAGTACTAAAATCCCAGGGGAAGGAAATAACAAAGTGATAAAACTAAAATAGATAAAGAGCACAAAGAATGTCCAAATGTAAAATGTCCAAATATGAAGACATGAATCCACCAGGCAAACGTGATGATCACAGCAAACATGTGTGGCTGATAATGGAACCCTTCACCATGAACCAAATGGCCTCTCACCTGGTCACAAGGATCAAACAAGCAATCTCATATGGGTCAGCAGATAAATGAAAAAGGTCCAAAGGCAAGGGACTCCTCCAGATAACCAGGTAGCAGGTGGATGTCGTATTCATGAAATCACAAAGGATACAGACATAGTGCTCTCCGTATAAAATGCTTTATTTATAAGAAAGTAAAATATCACTTACATAACAGGCACTTCACAAGTGCCAGGACGCTGACATAGAAACACAGCAGGGTCCGTACAAGCGGTGGAGCATCCAGGTTGGATGACTTCATTCAATCATTAAACAACAACTCCAAAAACATATCTCTTACATGGACCATCAGTTCTGAAAAGGTAGTGTTTCTGGATTTATCTATCAGCATTTTACATGATCAGTTTTCTTTCACTAACTATTTTAAGCCCACTGATCGCAATTCTTATATCCCCCTGGGGAGTTGCCATCACAGCTCTTGGTTGTGTAACATCCCCAGGGGTCAATATATCAGATTGCGTCGTAATTGCACCACTGTGGAGGATTTTGTTAGCCAGTCCAAGGTCCTCACTTCCAGATTTGAACAGAAGGGGTACATCCGGGCCACATTAGATGAAGAGGTATCTAAAATCATGTTAATGGAAAGAAATGAACTTATTGCCAATTCCTCTAAGGCCCCTACTGGTGATAGTCATAACTTTAAAATGGTATTGGATTACAATATACAATACCGGAAATTCGAGAAAATTATTCAGAAAAACTGGGCTATTTTGAAACAAGATAGAGTCTTAGGTCCTATACTGCCTGATAGACCTCAGTTCATCTACAAAAAAGCCCCCACGCTAAGGGATCGTCTAGCACCGAGTGTCCTTAACCCTCCAGTACCTACCTCAGATAGGCTTTTTTCTTTTCTGGGAGGTTTTTACGCTTGTGGTAGATGTGTCCCCTGTAGGCACTCCAAAGGAAACATTAAAAAAAGAAAAAAAATTTTAGCTTCGGCCACTAACAGGGAGTACGAGATTAAACAGTTAATCACATGCGATACCATTGGGGTTGTCTACATGCTGGAGTGCAGCTGTGGGCTCCAGTATGTTGGGAGAACCTCAAGACCCTTACATGTTAGATTGGCCGAACATGTTAATAATATAAAGAAAGGCCTCAAGACCCACAATGTGTCCAGACATTTTAAGACCTTCCATCAACAAAACCCCAAGTGTCTGAAATTCTGGGGCATTGAAAGGGTCACAAAGCACTGGAGAGGGGGTAATTTTATCCGGCAGCTGAGTAAAAGAGAATCCCATTGGATTTATGAGACAGGGGTTATGTGCCCCGATGGGTTAAATGTAGAATTCGATACTAATTGTTTTATATCTGATCGATAAGATTTTTTAGATAATTTTTATGATGATAATCTAATTATGTTGGTGAGCAGTCGGTGGTCGCGGATGACGGTTAGTTATATTTACTATACATTTTTTTAATAATTCATTTTAATAATCATTTACTTTTGTGACCTAGGTGTTTGTCACTGTTCTGTCAAGATTACACTTTATGTGTGTCTTGTTTCAAACCCAGATCATATATATATTCGTAATATCAGATTATATATATTTTTTATCTTTTATCATGTGCAGTTTTGAGCCTTTATTATCAGATTGGGCTCTATTTGCTCCGAATGATGTGTATGGAGACACTTCCGGAACCGGCCCACATCTGATATACGTCATTTGTAGTTGTTTTGGTGTTGCCATAACAACTTACCTCTTTATAGCGCGGGTGCCCACGTAGTCACGACATCTGCTGAGGAAGTCCCCGCCCACTGGGACGCAACACGTCCAGAACGTGACGTCGTGACGTCATCCGCGGCTACTGCGCATGCTCCACCGCTTGTACGGACCCTGATGTGTTTCTATGTCAGCGTCCTGGCACTTGTGAAGTGCCTGTTATGTAAGTGATATTTTACTTTCTTATAAATAAAGCATTTTATACGGAGAGCACTATGTCTGTATCCTTTGTGATTTCATGAATACGACATCCACCTGCTACCTGGTTATCTGGAGGAGTCCCTTGCCTTTGGACCTTTTTCATTTATCTGCTGACCCATATGAGATTGCTTGTTTGATCCTTGTGACCAGGTGAGAGGCCATTTGGTTCATGGTGAAGGGTTCCATTATCAGCCACACATGTTTGCTGTGATCATCACGTTTGCCTGGTGGATTCATGTCTTCATATTTGGACATTTTACATTTGGACATTCTTTGTGCTCTTTATCTATTTTAGTTTTATCACTTTGTTATTTCCTTCCCCTGGGATTTTAGTACTTTTATAAATTCTCTATGGTTGTTTTATTGATTTTAGCGCTGCACCTTTTTGATTTATTTGTTTAGAGGGATTTGACCGTTTGACCCTGGTGTTCAGCTGCTTCCAGTTTTTTTGTCATACGTGCGCTGATATATATTTTCATATTCAGTTTTATTATGTCAGTGGAATAAAAACATCCCATTGTCATTATCTCTGAGCTGTACAACAAATACTGTAAACATAGGGATCCTCCCATATTATCATCAATAATTTGTTGTATAGGAATATGGTGAATGCTAAATTCTTTATTTCCACCAGCCAAGAAATAAATGCGTATAGGAAGGGGCACAAGCATTCATTCTGGCTGGATGTGGAAAAACAGAAAATAATTGTTTGAATGAACAGTATTCTAAAGATCTGCTTGTGAGTGCAGTTGAATTCTACCTACAGGTGTGATCACCCTCCATTGTCTATGGTCAGTCTTATTTTGTTATTGTACAATAAAATTATTTTTTTTTCCTGAAAAAGATAGTGTTAAATTAAACTGCAATTTTTTACTTTGCTGAATACAGACATCTCTAGGTCATATGATTAGCTACAATTGTTACTTTAAATGATATGGGTTGCTGTTAGAGCTGTTCAAACTGCATTCAGGAAGATGGACATTATACACACCCTGGGGTGACTTACTAAAATTGTAGAGCACAAAATCTGGTGCAGCTCTGCAAAGAATCAGCTTCCAGGTTTTTTGTCAAGATGTAGCACTCTCCTAGTTAGAGTAGGTTACTAGGTCAATTTAATTTAGTTCCTCTGTAAATGGTGGAGCAGGGGTTGATTGTTTAAGGCTGCTCAGTGTTTTATAGGCTGCTGTTACTTCTCCCTGTCTTCTGGAGGATTCTGGAAGCATAGCAGGGGGAGAGCAGAGCAGGCACCCTGGATATTTATGGGGCTGCAGCCAATCCCTGGGAGGTGTGCCCAGAAGGTGGAGGAAAAGCCTATAAGTAGGGATGGGCTATCTGTTCGAGTCGAACATGAGTTCGACTCGAACATTGGCTGTTCGCCCGTTCGCTGAACAGCGAATAATTTGGGGTGTTCGTGGCAAATTCGAAAAGCCGCGGAACACCCATTAAAAGTCTATGGGAGAAATCTAAAGTGCTAATTTTAAAGGTTAATATGCAAGTTATTGTCATAAAAAGTGTTTGTGGACCTGGGTCCTGCCCCAGGGGACATGTATCAATGCAAAAAAAAGTTTTAAAAACGGACGTTTTTTCGGGAGCAGTGATTTTAATAATGCTTAAAGTGAAACAATAATGCCCCGTACACATGGTCTGACTTTGTTCGGACATTCCGACAACAAAATCCTAGGATTTTTTCCGATGGATGTTGGCTCAAACTTGTTTTGCGTACACACGGTCGCACAAAGTTGTCAAAATTTCCGATCGCCAAGAACGCGGTGACGTCAAGCACGTACGACGAGACTAGAAAAGGCCAGTTCAGAACCAAGCGCGGCACCCTTTGGGCTCCTTTTGCTAATCTCGTGTTAGTAAAAGTTTGGTGAGAGACAATTCGCGCTTTTTCAGACTCGTGGCTTTCAGATCGTTTTCTGCCGTTCAGTTTGTGCTTGTGGGTTTGTATCTGCTCTTCAGTGCGTGCAAGCAAGTTCCGCGTGACTTTAATTAGTCATTGTATTCTTGTTCGTTCGTTACTGTTTTTCAGGTCGCTCTTCACAGGCCTTGCTGTTCTTCAGTGCGTTCTGTTACTTCGTTCTGAGCAGCCGACCGTTTTCTAGCCATGTTGCGTATGCGTACTCCTCGTAGAGTTCGTGCTGTGCGGGGACTTGGTGTTGGGGTCCTGACCTTGACACAAGTACAGTCCATGAACAGGGTGGGGAGGAGTTCATGGACCAAGAATTGGTTGCTTCAGCGTGACCAGTTCTCTCATATGCCTTTACTCCGTGAGATCCGTGAGAATAATCCTGATGATTTCAGGAACTTTCTCAGGATGATGGACCCCATGTTTCACCGTCTGTTGGCTTCGCTGACCCCTTATATTAGCAGGCAGGATACCTGCATGAGGCAAGCCATCACTCCGGAGCAGAGGCTCGTCGCTACCCTGCGGTATTTGGCGACAGGGAGAGGTCTGCAGGACTTGAAGTTCTCGACAGGCATCTCCCCCCAGGCTCTGGGGATCATTATCCCAGAGACCTGTTCTGCCATCATACAGGTCCTGCAGAAGGAGTATATGAAGGTAAGATTTTTATCCTTTAATATCACATTTTTTTGTATTTAATGTTTGATAATATATTGTATTTCTTTCCTCATTCCCTAATGACCATGATTGGAATATGCTGTAAATGTCCCCTTTGTTCTCATGCATGCAGGATTTTTATGTAATTATTTTTTAAGGTCCTTCATACAGATTGGCCTTCAATAACCTCCCCAGCATGTTCTCTCCTGGCCCTATATTCACCTCATGTAGTCACTTAACAATGTATTTTATCAGCTCAATAGTAGTGCTTTACCCCAAACACCCCCTAAAATGTTTAGAAATGTGATTTTAGCTTTACATTCTGGCAGAGTGGCAGAGGCTTATTTTTTGTGGTGTCCCCAAATCATTTTTAGTAACCCTCCCTCCCCCCAACTGCTAAGTCAGCTGATCCCAATTCTCTATCTATACTCAATCATCTATCTGCTGACTTTGCCAAACCCATACACACTATACCCATCTGTTTTGTGCTCTGATGTATGGATGAATTACCCAAAGCATGTAGTGCAAGGGCCTGCCTGTATACTTTCAAATGGTACTGTTTAAAGTTTTTGTATCCTATTATTATCTTGATAGGTAATAGCAGAATGTCCAAATGTCCTCAAATGTGTACAATGTGTATTTATATCTTTGTATTATGACACTTCTTACCTGTCCAGTGGGCTGCCAATAGTGTAACTAAGGAGGGGCTGTTCCAAGTAATACCCTGTATTTAGGCATTCATCTCTCAATGAAGTGAAGAGGGTTACCTGTCCAAGATTTCCACACACCCCATAATGTGAGAAATGGCCCATGAGAGGGGGGGGGGATATGATAGGTGTACCTTATACTTTGGCGTTGTTAAATTCCCCTTAATTAATGCTATCTGGAGGTTGCCCCATAATGTTTGTGCCTAATCTGCTTGCCATGTTTCTGAGAAAAAATTGTAATTATTTTTTTTTTTTCAATCAACAGTTTCCTTCCACGCCACAGGAATGGCAGACTGTGGCCTCCCACTTTGCCCAGCGTTGGGACTTTCCTAACTGCGGAGGGGCAATTGATGGGAAACACGTCCACATCGTCCCACCACCCAACTCAGGGTCGTACTATTTCAACTATAAGGGGTTCAATAGTATTGTGATGTTGGCGGTGGTGTCAGCTAATTACGACTTCTTGTATGTGGACGTGGGGAAGAATGGCCGGATGTCCGATGGTGGAGTCATCGCCCAGACGGAGTTCTACAGGCGTCTCCAGAATGGCAGCTTGGACTTGCCAGCTCCAGAGGACAATGTGGAAGGACTCCCATTCGTGTTCGTTGCTGATGAAGCGTTTGCGCTGGGGGACCACCTGATGCGGCCATTCCCGATGAGGACCCTCACCCCGGAACAGAGGGTTTTTAATTACCGGCTGGCCAGAGCACGAAGAGTGGTGGAGAACACATTTGGAATCCTGGCTAGCCGGTTCCGCCTATTTCTGACACCTATCCATATGGCGGAGTATAAACTGAACCATATTATACTGGCGTGCTGTATTCTCTATAACTTTTTAAGGAAACATTCGGCCAACTATGCTGGCTCAGTTGGGCCTGAGGCCGGAGTGATACCTGAAACACTGACGGCGCTTGAAAGCGGCCGTCCTGGCTTGCCCTCCCTGAGTGCCCGTGATGTCCGGTTACGATATCTGGAGTTCTTTGCGGGTAGGGGGGCTATCAATATGCCTTCAAATTTGTGAAGCCTTTTTCCAATAAAAAAGCAAAAAAATGAAAATCTTTGTGGACATTTACTGCTTGTGTTTGTTTTAGCTGACCCTGACAGAAATGTGGGGAGTCCTGAAAATGGCGTGATTGTGTAACCTTATACAAAGCACTGTTGTCTGTTATTTACTAAAGGCGTATACACTTTTTATACTACAAGTGCTCTTGAAACTGCAATGAAAATGCTCTTGTAGTGCAAAGAGGATTTGCCCTTAGGAAATAACCCCCATTTTCGCTGAAAACAGCAATTACATCACCCGAAAAGTGTTGTAGTGTTGAGACAATAATCCACACATTCTTGATTAACAAACTTTTTTATACCTGCACAATCACATGTGCATTTACCAAAGGTTTTTGAAACAAACCAACATGTTTGTTGTATAACAATTTTTGGGGTGGCATTATCAAAAATATAAATGTCCATTTAAGATAAAACAGGCCTGTGTAAAACCAACAAGAAAGACAAAAAACTTGAACTTACAAAGTTCACATATGGTAAAACCTGAAGGCAATATCAGACATGAGTATTTAGGAACTGTGTTTGATATTGCGTTCAGATGGGGTCAAATCACCCCAGGAAAAGCCAAATTTGGAAGATGCACACCAATTTACGAATGTCAACATGTGCTAGCTGCCATCACGGGGGATCAAGGGGGATCTCCACCACATCTTCTTCCTCCTCCTGCTCTGCTTGGGTTGGGGGTATTTCACCTTCTTCCATAGGTGGGGGGTCTGTGGTCTCCTCGGATGAGGGGTGTCCTCCGAGTCTTTTCTCCCCTATGTAAAACAAAAATGGTATAATTAGCACACAGATATTTGATGGCAGAACTAGAAATAGGAAACATTGCTTGGAAGTGGGGTACAATTGTCTATTTTAGCAGAGTTCCAAGATGTCGCTTTTTTATTGGCCTTTGTCAACCTGCAATACTTTACCTGTTTTGTACAAGCTTCACAGATGGAGCCCCCCCCTATAGTATACACTGCAGCACCTGTGTGCCCCCCCTAATAAAAATGGTGTTCTTGTGTCCCACACTAGTGCTCCAGTGTCCAGATGTGAAAACAGCTGCTCAGTGTCCTCTCCTTACACAGAATCTAGTTTGCATTTCATTCTAGTAACAAACCCATCTACACCACCAAATATTTTGCATCCAAGTAGGCCCTAAAAAATGTCTGAAAATGCATATGGCCTAAACAATGGTGTTTTAGAGGGGTCCAAAAAAATGTTTGATACGAACGAATAATGGGCCCATGAACATTAAAATTGACATTTTAAACTGTACAACAATTAAGAAAAGCATATGGAGCAGCACGAACGTAAGAAAGACAAAAAGAATAAGAACACAGCATAACTACTTACTTTTTTGCAGCACTCTCCGGATCTTTCTATACTGCTCGGGCTCTCTTAATTTCAGGTCCGACCACTGCTTCCTGAGCTGATCTTTCGGTCGTCGTACCCCGAAATTCCTGTGAAGACTTTTGACCACTTTCGCCATGATCTTGGCCTTTCTGATATTGGGGTAAGGCCCATACTTTCTGTCATAGTCGGCCTTCTTCAGGATGTCGACCATCTTCAATATCTCCCCAAAGGACATATTTGTGGCCTTAAATCGTCTCCTTCTGGATCGGGACGTGTCCGGATCCGGGCTTTCCTCCTCCTCCTCCTCGTTCCTGTAATTAGCACACACCTGCTGTGACTCCGCCATGTGCTCTTCCCCCACTGCGCCGAACGAAAAAGGGCGGGGAATAGAATAGAAAGAACGTCAGGGGTGGGTGGAGTTACACGCATGCGCAGTGTATATAAAGCGTAACACACATGCGTATTACGTACGATCTGTGATCGGAGGAAGGAGCATTGGACGCACCGATCGTAAGAACGAAGGTAAGAGACAAACTTGTGCCTATACTGCTTCTACATTGAGGCCTATATTGTAACAAGATTAGGAGAGTTTTGTCTGACATTAGGCTTTGTCTTGTGTTGTGCCTTGCAGTGAACATGGATATGCTCCTAGATTGTAAGCTCTAACGAGCAGGGCCCTCTGATTCCTCCTGTATTGAATTGTATTGTACTTGTACTGTCCTCCCTAATGTTGTAAAGCGCTGCGTAAACTGTCGGCGCTATATAAATCCTGTATAATAATAATAATAATATGCTATTGAAAGACAATGACTTCATGTCACTATTCATTGATATGTTAAGGGAGCTGCCATGTCTGTGGAAGATCAACCACCCACATTACAGGAACCAAACAAAGAGGAAGGTAGCGCTGGAGCAATTGTGTAAAATTGTGAAGCAGGTGATCCCCACGGCAGACATCACATTTTTGAAGATCTTAATTGGTGGCCTGAGGAGCACATATGTAAGGGAGCGCCAGAAAGTCCTGGATTCACACAGATCCAGAGCAGTAGATGACATCTATGTCCCCAGGATGTGGTACTATGACAGGCTGCATTTTCTGGCAGGCCAGACTGAACCCAGGTCATCCCTCTCCAGTCTTCCTTCCACGCTTCCTTCCTCCCTGGCTGAGGCTTCTGACGCCCAACCTGGGCCTTCCAGGCAACATGTGGAGGAGCCCAGCTTGAGCCAGGTATAGCATTCCTCAAAATATTTCTGCTTGTCCAATCAATGATGTTAACTAGATGTTAGTTTGGAGTACTAATTTAGGATTGTGATTGATGAAGCAAAAAATAAAACCATGTCCCTTTTTCTTTTTTTTTTTTTTTTTTTAGTTTTAAAAGTAAAGTTTATTAAGTTATTGAAAAAATACATCAATCAAGAGAGAGAAAGAGGAGCACAACGCTCATCGAGTACAAGTTATAAAAGTGGTACAGCGATTATACAGAATGTCATCAGTAAAATTTTGAATAGTCATAGACTTGTAACATAAACAAATACGTTGCTATGGGCGTTGGGAGTCTCGACACCAGAGCCCCTTCTGGGAACTAACTGCTCTGATGAACCGGGACTCCCCGAGCCCACCTCGCTACTAACATGTGGAAAAATGTCTAGGATACAGATACACAACTTTAGAAACCGGAAAAATAATAAAAAGGAGAAAACTGGAGGGAGCTTGTATCTATATGACAACTGAATACCATGTTAGTAACGTATTTGTGCAATCATTACTTTAATCAAAAAAAAAAAAAGCCATCTGGTCAGTCGACCTCTCAGGGTGGGTTAAATTTTGGCCGGTAGATCCGGCCGGAGCATGTTATATTTGGGGGTTAGGGGGGTATTACTTTTGAGAATCTGCCCTGAGAGTCTCCTTGAGGCAAATAACCAAGGTAATAGAAAGTACCGAGAGCCTGAGGGACCAGGATTGAAATGTAGAGAAAGCAGAAGAGTGAGAGGGGGAAAGAAAGAATTTAGGAGAGACAGAAGGGATAGAGGGGGTGAAAGGATTAGCTGATCGTCAGGAGTGATGGGAAGGAAGTGCACAGGAGACCCCTAATAGAGAGAGGTTGAGAGCCCTCCAACTATGAGCCATTCTTATGAATTATCGATCACACATACAGAGGGTGCCCCACTAGAGTTGCCCAGGGTTCCCAGATAATTTTGAATTTATCCGAGGTGTCTAGGATAGTGTTGGAAATTTTTTCTTGCAGCATGATCCAAGTAATTTTTTGTTTGGCTAACCGAATGGACACTTTCGGTGATTTCCAGGACCTGGTGATGGTCATTTTGGCCCCCACTAGAATAAACTGGATCAGCTTCTGGGTATGTTTGGAAATTTTAGGGATGGGACCGTTAAGCAAAGCAATAGTTGGATCTTGTTTCAGAGTACAACCGCATGTTCTGCGGATAAGGGAGAAGATCTTATTCCAATACATTCTGATTTTAGGGCATTCCCATAGTATGTGTAAAAGAGTCCCCACATGACCGCAGCCTCTAAAGCAAAGAGGCGACGTTTGCGGGTAGAATTTGGCAAGACGTGACGGTACCAGGTACCAGCGTGTAAGAATTTTCAGCCCTGCTTCGTTAATGGTATTAACCATACCTTTAAAGGAGCGGGCAAAATTAGTATGCCACTTATCCAGGTCCCAGCTGAAGTCAAGATCCCGCTCCCAGCTCGTCATATATGCTGCTTTTTCCGTGGGTTCCACCAGGGATGAATAGATGAGAGAGATACCACCTTTGGTGTCTGAGGCCGAAGCACACCATTGTTCATAAGGCGTTACTAAAAGATGGTTCTCATTGCTCTTCCATACCCGATTCAAAAAATGTGAAAGTTGAAAAAACCTAAATTTTTCGGCTGAGAGCATTTCAAGTTTGGAAATACAATATGCTAGAGTGAGGGGACCATTGGAGTTGAAGAATTGACCAATTCTATAAAGGCCCTTATCAAGCCACCATTTAAAGGCTCGAATATCTAGGCCAGGTGGAAAATTAGGATTCCTAAAGATATGTTCCAGGGGGTGCCAAGTGGAGATGAGGGGTTTAAGCTTATGAAGGGAGTCACAAAGTTTCATTGAGTGAGATAATGTGGGAGCTAATATAGAGGGGCGTTTTTTGGGGATATTCCAAAGTAGAAAGTCTAAGGTGAAACCGGGGACCGCCTCTCGCTCCATGCTCACCCAGTCTGGTTTGGGTCCTTTCATATAAATAGTTGAAAATTGGCTCAATTGCGCTGCATGATAGTACCACCAAAGATTAGGAACCCCTAGTCCTCCCTTTTTTCTGGGCCTAAAAAGCACCTCTTTAGAGAACCTGTGGCCTTTTTTATCCCATATAAAGCGGATTATGGCAGATTGTAGGCGTTGAATGTGCGATTTGGGGACTGGGATGGGTAAGGAACGAAAGAGATATAATAACCTAGGTAGGAGTGTCATTTTAACCGCGTTCACTTTACCTAACCACGAGAGCTTATATAGCGACCATTGGGTCAGGTCGTCTGTGAGCTTTTTGATCATGGGGGGAAAATTATGTTTATAAAGTGTATCGATACCGGACGTAAGGTTAATGCCAAGATAAGGGATGGATGCGGAATTCCATGAGAATGGAAATTTACTCTTTAGGGTGTTGACGATGTCTGGGGAAATGGAAACATTGAGAGCGACTGATTTGGATACATTAACCCTAAGTCCGGAAGCTAATTCAAAGTCTTGTAAAAGTTGCAGTATGTTGGGGATGGAGATTAGGGGAGATGTGACGAATAGGAGGACGTCATCCGCGAATAAAGCGCATTTGTGAGAATTTTGCCCACAACGAACTCCATGGATGCCTGGGTGTTGTCTAATCGCGATGGCTAAAGATTCGATAGCCATCGCGAAAAGAAGGGGGGAGAGAGGGCATCCCTGCCTTGTTCCCTTCTGTATAGAAAATTTATCTGATAGATGTCCTTGTAATCTCACCTGTGCCTTAGGTTGATGGTAGAGGGCTCTCAAGATATTGATGAAGTTTGGGCCAAAACCCCATTTACTTAAAATTGTGAAGAGGTAGGGCCAAGCCACTGTGTCAAATGCTTTTTGGAGATCTATGGAGAGGAGGAGGCCCCCCTGAGGAGATCCCCCATCCCACCCCGATCTCATTAGGGAGACTGCATTTATTGCTCTCCGTATCTGGTCCGGTCCCTGTCTCCCCGGTATGAACCCCACTTGGTCCTTATGTATGTAGGTATCTATAAAAGAGGCGAGTCTATTGGATAGTATTTTTGTCATAAGTTTTAGATTGTTATTAATTAATGAGATAGGTCTGTAGTTATTGACTTCGCTGGGGTCTTTACCTGGCTTGGGTATGACCGAAATAAAAGCCAAATTAGCGTCAGGATCCAGCGGGGATGCTTTGGTTAAGGAGTTGAAGAAGCGGACCAGGTACGGAGAGAGGGTGTCTATAAAAGTTTTGTAATAGTGGTTTGAGAAACCATCTGGGCCTGGGGCTGAGTCTTTTCTAAGCCCTTTTATGACTGCTCGGATCTCGGATTCTTGAAATGGGGATTCCAAGATGGAGCGGTGGGATTCTGAAATTTTAGGTAATGGGATTTTCTCTAGAAGAGTATCCAATTTTTGTTGAGAAATTGGGCAATCATCGGAGTATAGGTTGGCATAGAAGGATTGGAATGAATTAAGGATTTTACTTGGGTTTTGGGTGTGCGACCCGGATTGGGTTTTTATTTTGGGTAGGGCAAATGACCTATGTTTCGGAGTAAGTTTGGCCGCTAACTGGGGGCCAAATTTGTTCGCGCGCATATAGAAACTGCCGCTGAGCCAATGAAGGTGCTTTTCTGCGTTGGAGGTCAGGGCTGAATTAAGGGATAGTCTAATAGAATCAAGTTTAGATAGAGTGGTAGGATTGGGGTTCAGTTTATGGGACCTGCTGAGATTTTTGAATTCTTTCTCTAGCTTCATGATATCTATTTGCCGTTCTCGCTTTAATTTGGCCGCAAATTGAATCAATTTCCCTCTGATTACCGCTTTGTGGGCGTTCCAAAGAGTATTAGGGGAGATGTCCTCAGTGTCATTCATTAAGAAGTACTCTTTAATATCCTTTTCTAGTATAATACAGTGGACGGGGTTAGATAAGATTTTCTAATTTAGGCACCATGTGCGAGAGCCAGATGGGGACAATGAGTTGGATATTCCTAAGATTACCAGGGAGTGGTCGGACCATGGAACATCGTGGATAGAGGCGTGGTTAGCAATTTGTATATCAGAGTTCGATATGAAAATGTGGTCGATTCTAGCATATGTCTTGTGGGGTGCTGAGTAGTGTGTATAGTCCCTTGTTGAGGGGTTTAATTCCCTCCATGAGTCAATGAGGCCCACCGAGTGAAAAAGTCTGGCAATCTGGAGGCTCTATTTGGGGGGTTGTTTAAGGTGAGGGATCCCCTGAGCTGCTTTATTTAGGATCTGGTCAAATGTGATGTTGGAATCCCCTCCCATAATCACCCTACCCTCAAAGTGGGGTGAGAGATTTGCCAATAAGGAGGAGAAAAATTTAGCTTGGCCTTTGTTAGGGGCATAATATGAAATGATAGTGTAGAGGTTACCTTCAATCATTCCTTTGACTAGTATATATCTCCCATCATTATCTTTAACGGTTAAAGTGTGAGAAAAAGGGGTCTGTTTGGAGATTAGGATGGCTACTCCTCTTTTTTTCTCGCTAGCGTTTGCAAGGAAAAAAGTGGGGTATTTGTTGTGTAAAAAGGAAGGCGAATAGTTTGAGGGGAAATGGGTTTCTTGGAGGAGCACAACATCTACTCCTCTTGAATGATAGCTTTGGAAAGCTTTGCGTCTCTTGACGGGTGAGTTGAGCCCTTGGGTGTTATGAGAGGCAACCTTAAGTGCCCTCTGTAAAGGAGGTGGGTCAGCCATAGTCACAGAGGGAGTAACCCTGGTGTGTTAGGTGCGCACCT
This sequence comes from Aquarana catesbeiana, assembly GCF_042186555.1. Classification (NCBI taxonomy): domain Eukaryota; kingdom Metazoa; phylum Chordata; class Amphibia; order Anura; family Ranidae; genus Aquarana; species Aquarana catesbeiana. Next base: position 296,672,205 of record NC_133328.1, read on the forward strand.
ACCCGGTTCCCCAAAGAAGCAGCACTGAGTCTGGGAGGGAGATCTTGCTGTCGCAGCGGAGGGTTCTGGATAAAGCCGGTCTCCTGTGCACATTCCTGAAATAGAGAAAAGGGGAAGGAGAGGAAGAGGGGAAAGAGGGGAGTGAGAAGGAAATGAAAGAAGAAGGGAAGAATCATTAAATAAAACAATGTAATAACTTCAAAAAAGTCTAGGCGTAAGAGCCCAGAAAAGCAATGAACTGGACTGAAAAGTTCAGTTCAAGTCTGAGACCCAAAAACAAAAGGGTCTCAGAAAAACCGGAACAACCTCAGCCGAGGTTGTTAGTCTGAAGTAACCAGTGGGAAAGTCCCCCCTGATCACAACAGAAGGAGTGGCGATGCTAGCCCAGCCGAGCCGCCGGGACCCCATCTATTGGGGGAATATGGAACCTAAAAAACGTGAAAGTCAAAAATTTTAAATATATACCCAAATAAAAGAAACAGAACAAAAATGAGGAGTTGGGCCTAACCTCTAAGAGGTACATGGGAAAATCACTGCCTTAAATAAAAATGACAAAACAAAACCTGCCATAGGAGATATCCTACCAGTAATCAGGAAGGGGGAGGGAGGGTAGGAGTAGGGATATGGAAGGGAGGGGGGGGGGGAATGAGATGGGGCACGACTTTAAGCCCTGGTGTTCCCGGAAGTCATTATAACCTCAAGTGCGGTCCATTATGAAAACCGAGGATAATTGTCAAAAAAAAAAGGGGGGGGGGGTAAAATCAACCCGGGGTCATCTTCTTCCATCTTCATTTTAGTGAGGTGAGTGGAAAAAGATCAGGTAAGTGCGACCATTTTCACTGATGGGTATATAGGATCGGATGGGGTGTACACAATGTACACAAGTACCCCTCGTTCAGAGGGTATAACCTGGAGGGGAAAAGGTAGTCACGCAGTCCTTGTAGGGCTGTGTAAAGATGAATTCATCTTGGAGGAAAGGAATCGCGGTGACGCTTCGGTTGCTGTTTGTTCCAGAGGGGAGTGATGGGGCTGCCTGGAGGGGGTCTCTTCGAGGAACTTGACTTGGACGGAGGATCCTGGGGGGAAGCTTCTTGGGAGATGAATCCAAGTCGCAGGAGTAAGTGTTCACCTTCTTGGAATGAGGAGAATCCATATGATCTTTCTTTATGTTGAAACTGAAGACGGAAAGGGAAGGTCCAACGATATTTAATTGATTTCTGAGAGAGGATTTCAAGAAGAGGTTTCAAAGCTCTTCTTTTTAGAATTGTAGTTTTGGAAATGTCTGCGAAGACTTGAATCTTGTTTCCTTGGAAGGATAAGGTGTCCAGGTTCTTTTCATGACTTCCTCTTTGGTTTCGTAATAGTGGGGCTTAACAACTATATCCCTCGGGAGCCCATCCTGTCTGGGTGGTTGCAGCGCTCTGTGAGCTCTGTCGATCTCTAGTTTGCGGTCGGAGATATCTGGGATAAGTTCTTTCATGAAAAGCTTCACTGTGTCATGAATATTAGTTACAGCCTCAGGGATACCTCGAATGCGGAAGTTACCTCTCCGATTACGATTTTCCAAGTCGTCAATCTTCCCTAGTGCCGTGTCAAGTTGTTCCTGCATCAATTGAATGCAGTCAGTATGCGCGCAACAGTATGATCCACGGTTTGTTCGATCAAATCAATGCGAGCCCCCAAGCTCTGTAAGTCGACCTTTATAGACGTGGTGATCTGCGCTGCATTTTGGGCCAGGCCTGTGGTCAGCATGTCTGAAAAACAGTTCAGAAGTTGTGCCATGTCTGACTGGTGGGGAGAGTTCAGCTGTGCAGCCTGTTGCATGGCAGGGGATGGGGCTGGAGCATGCAGTGAAGGGATATGGAGCATGTCAGATAGGGCCCTGTTAAAAAGGGAGTCTTTGCTGGTAGGGTAAGCAGTCTTGGGGGAGATGTTACTCACAGAGGATCCCAGTGTGATAGTGGCGAGCTGTTCCTCCTCTGGGATGTCTGCCATGAGCTCTCCGTCTCCTGTGTCTGCCTGTGAGGAGGCCGCGGCCACCATTTTAGAAGTAGTGGAGTCGGGCAGGCCGAAGGAGAGTTTCCTGCTAACCGCTGAGCGATGTGAGCGGTTAGGCATATAGATTTGTGCCCACGGACCTCCTCTACCTGTGGGTGTTTAGCAGGGACGGTTCCGCTAAAGAATCCGGCGTCTGGGGACCGCGGAAGGCTCGGCTGTGACGGAGCTCCCGTTCAGAGCGTCTTCCCGGGAGTCCCGCGCATGTGCACCCCTCCCATGTCCCTTTTTCATACACAGGGAAGTCTCAGCCAGGAGGTGGCCGGGCCGAGCAGGCTGCCTGGTCTGCAGGTCCCTCCCCAACACCTGGAAAGAGAAAGTGGCAGGAGGAGGAGTACCCTAGAGGAGGCTACCAGAGGACTCTTTTGGAGGGCTACAGAGGCCCTGGAAGCACCACACACCGTGGAGGAGGACATTGCTGCCATCATTGCCTCAAAAATGCAGAGGATGGAGGAGGGACAACAACTCATGTGTGAGTCGCTCATATTGGAGGCTCTTAACAAAGGTATGAGGGGCCAAATTACAGCTCAGACACACCTTTGCGAACTCACAGATGGTCCTCCTCCTCCTCCTGCAGGTCCTCCTCCTGCAGGTCCTCCTCCTCCTTCTCCTCCAGGTACTACTCCTCCTCCTGCCACATCTCCAACAGCACAACCACAGCCCGGAAGGAAGCATGGAAGGAAGACCAGAAAGTGAGGACCCTGGGTTCAGTCTGGTCAGCCAAAAGATGCAGCCTCTTGTGGTACCACAGCCTGGGGACACAGATGTCATCTGCTGCTTTCCGGATCTCTGCGAATTCTGGACCAGACTGCCCTCCCTTACATATGGACTCCTCAGGCCACCAATTTTGATGTTCAGGAATTGATGTCTGCCATGGGGGTCCCAGGCTTCGCTAATTTCTCCTGTTGATCCAGTGTTGCCTCTCTCTTTGTTTGGTTCTGAGCCCTATATAAAGGAATTTTGTTTTGAATTATACTTGCCTATGTGTGTTTTACTTCAAAAAGGACAGTTGGTTTGTGAGGATTCAGGTACATTTCAAATATACAATGTGAAATGAACAAGGGACACCAACATCAAACAATCTCCTTGAGATTAAATAATAAAAGATATCAATGGTGTTGTGGTAACTTGACACACAAAACACACACAAAAATAGTCTGGAGTAAAAATAAAAATAACATTGAACAAAGATCAGCCTTGGAAAAAATACAAACATAAAATCTAAAACAAAAATGGCTTAAAATACCTAAAAAAATAACAATAAAAAAAAACATTATGTCAGATGTGACAAATAACAATATATTCAGGGAATCCCAATAAAAAAACAAAAAAAAAAGTTTGTGAGAAGTGTGTGTGAATATGAGCAGCAAAACTACTTAATTCTTCTCACATTATAAAGAAGAAGAGAGTGCGCTGTATTAAACCATTTTTGACATTGCAGCGTGACGAAAGTGCTGTATCCATTGCGAACGCTAAGTTTACCAGAACGAGCTGTTCCGTGTCGGAATTTCTTCTGAGCATGCGTGGCACTTTGTGCGTCGGAACAGGCCACACACGGTCGGAATTGACGCGATCGGATTTTGTTGTCGGAAAATTTTATGTCCTGCTCTCAAACTTTGTGTGTCGGAAAATCCGATGGAAAATGTCCGATGGAGCCCACACACAGTCGGAATTTCCGACAACACGCTCTGATCGGACATTTTCCAACTGAAAATCCGACCGTGTGTATGGGGCATAAAAGTGAAATATTCCTTTAAATTTCGTACCTGGGGGGTGTCTATAGTATGCCTGTAAAGTAGCGCATGTTTCCCGTGTTTATAACAGTCCGAGAGCAAAGTGACATTTCTAAAGGGAAAAAAAAGTAATTTAAAAGTACTAGCGCTAGTGCCGGCTATTAATGAATTGTCGGTCCCGACAATACACATAAAAGTCATTGAAAGTCATTGAAAAAAAAAAAATGCGTGGGGGTCCCCCAAAATTCCATTACCAGGCCCTTCAGGTCTGGTATGGATATTAAGGGGAACGCCGTGCCAAAATTTTTTTTTAAAATGGCATGGGGTTCCCCGCAAAATTCTTGTATGGATTTTAAGGGGAACTCCGTGCCAAAATTAAAAAAAAAATGGCGTGGGGTTCCCCCAAACAATCCACACAAGACCCTTATCCGAGCACGCAACCTGGCAGGCCGCAGGAAAAGAGGGGGAATGAGAGAGCGGCCCCCTCCTGAACCGTACCAGGCCACATGCCCTCAACATGGGGAGGATGTCCCTATGTTGATGGGGACAAGGGCCTAATCCCCACAACCCTTGCCCTGTGGTTGTGGGGGTCTGCGGGAGGGGGCTTATCAGAATCTGGAAGCCCCCTTTAACAAAGGGGACACCCAGATCCTGGCCCCTCCCCATGTGAATTGGTAAGGGGTACATTGTACCCTTACCATTTCACATAAAGAAAGTGTCAAAATGTTAAAAAACCACAGGAGACGGCTTGGGACAAGTCCTTTATTAAAAATAAAAAATAAAAAAGAGATTCCAGCGATGTAATCCAATAAACCCATGCTCCTACTCCAGCGATGTAATCCAATTCTCGATCTCCAGCGATGGATGATCTCCAGCGACTCCCGCGAGGAACACGCACAGGATCCTGCCAATGACGCAACACTAGTTTGACAGCTCTTATGTAGCTGAGGGCGGGGCCACCCGTCACGTGACCCCATCCCCCTCTGACAAGGGAACATGCCGGGGTTTCCCAGTGACGTGTACAGGTGACCCCACCCCCCTCTGATGCAACACAGGATTCCCATTGCTCGGATGTCACGGACAAATACTCACCGAGGCCGAGATGCCGAGAGCGGCTCGCCCTTACGACCACGCGCACCCAGACCCCCGAGATGGGTACAGGAGGCTGAGGGCACGCGGAGGCACGGGCTTCCGGGAGGATAGTAGGTTCCGGAGCTGGAAGCGGGTGTCCTGGGATCCGTAGGGAGCAGGGCTGAAAACACAAGCAGAGGTTAGGGTACAAGCAGGTGATAATCAGGGTATCACAAGATCCAGCAATGCAGTGGTTAAGCTGGCCAAGGTTTGGTGCACAGATCAGGCAGCTAGAATCAAGATAGTCCGGCAGAGTGGTAATTAAACAGGCCAGGGGTTTGGTACACAGGTCAAGCAGGTTATTGGTAAGATTGTCCAGCAGAGTAGTGGTTAAACAGGCCAGGGATTTGGTACACAGATCAAGCAGGTTATTGGTAGGATTGTCCAGCAGAGTAGTGGTTAAACAGGCCAGGGGTTTGGTACACAGATCAGACAGCAGCACAAAGGGATAATCCGGGAGAGTAGTAGTTAAACAAGCCAGCAGGGGTTCAGTACACAGATCAGGCAGCAGCACAAAGGGATAATCCGGGAGAGTAGTAGTTAAACAAGCCAGCAGGGGTTCGGTACACAGATCAGGCAAGTACAGGGTAAACACAGGCTCAGGGAACAGGGAGAGCTGACGACAAACCAGCAACCCGACTGGGCGCTGGAGCCGTCAGATATAGTCCCCCTGCCTGGCGAGCGCGTCAGTGTGACGCGCTACCGGGCACCCGCACGGGCTATGGCGCGCACACGGGGACCGCCGTGCACCCGCGCGCGCCGCACCATCAGGCCGCGGACGGGTGTGCGGCGAAGCGCTCGTCCCGTGCGCATGCGCACCGGAGCCCGGCGAGCGGAGACGCTCCCTGGCTCCTGACAGTGCCCCCCTCCTAAGGGCGGACACTGGACGCCGAGGCTGGTCATCAGTTCCGGATGATCTTGATGAAACTTTCGAATTAACTGTGGAGCGCGCAGATTCCTGGCGGGCTCCCAGGAATTATCTTCGGGGGGGTACCCCTTCCATTGAATCAGGTACTGTAGCTGTCTGCCCCTCTTTCTACAACCAAGAATGGATTCCACTTCGAATTCAGTCTCGCCATCGATTCTGACTGGCGGAGGAGGGGGTTCTCCTCTTCCCGGAAAAGGACTGGGCACCACAGGCTTCAATAGTGACACATGAAAAACGGGGTGAATCCGGTATGTCTTGGGAAGTGTCAATTCCACAGCCACAGGGTTGATAATCTTCCTGACTTGAAAAGGCCCTATGAATTTAGGCCCGAGCTTTCGAGATGGCAGCGGTAATCTCAGATTAACGGTGGACAGCCAGACCTCATCTCCTACATCAAATTTTGGGTTTGCCTTTCTGCCCCGGTCGTACTGTCTCTTGTAGTCCTCCTGGGTTTTGCGTAGTGTGTCTTGAATTTTTTGAACGTTAGCTTGTAGTGTATTTATCCTATCCTGGACTGCAGGAACTGCCGTTTCGGGGATGTTGTTAGCGAAGGATGTGGGATGGAACCCACAATTGATCCAGAAAGGGGTCTGGTTGGTGGAGGCATGGATAGAATTATTGTACGCAAATTCAGCATAGGAGAGAAGGCTCGCCCAATCATCCTGGGATCCCGAGCAGAAGCAGCGGAGGTATTGCTCTAGCGTCTGATTGGTCCTCTCTGTCTGGCCATTGCTCTGGAGATGATAGGCCGAGGAAAGACAAATGTTGATACCCAGGGCCTTGCATAGTTCCCTCCAGAATTTGGACGTGAACTGGACGCCTCTGTCCGACACGATGCTCCTTGGTATCCCATGGAGCCTAACAACCTCCTTAAGAAAGATGTTGGCCGTGTCTACGGCAGAGGGAGTACCCTTCATGGGCAGAAAGTGAGCCATTTTCACTGTCAGGAGCCAGGGAGCGTCTCCGCTCGCCGGGCTCCGGTGCGCATGCGCACGGGACGAGCGCTTCGCCGCACACCCGTCCGCGGCCTGATGGTGCGGCGCGCGCGGGTGCACAGCGGTCCCCGTGTGCGCGCCGTAGCCCGTGCGGGTGCCCGGTAGCGCGTCACACTGACGCGCTCGCCGGGCAGGGGGACTATATCTGACGGCTCCAGCGCCCAGTTGGGTGGCTGGTTTGTACTGTCACGGACAAATACTCACCGAGGCTGAGATGCCGAGAGCGGCTCGCCCTTACGACCACGCGCACCCAGACCCCCGAGATGGGTACAGGAGGCTGAGGGCACGCGGAGGCACGGGCTTCTGGGAGGATAGTAGGTTCCGGAGCTGGAAGCGGGTGTCCTGGGATCCGTAGGGAGCAGGGCTGAAAACACAAGCAGAGGTTTGGGTACAAGCAGGATATAATCAGGGTATCACAAGATCCAGCAATGCAGTGGTTAAGCTGGCCAGGGTTTGGTGCACAGATCAGGCAGCTAGAATCAAGATAGTCCGGCAGAGTGGTAATTAAACAGGCCAGGGGTTTGGTACACAGGTCAAGCAGGTTATTGGTAAGATTGTCCAGCAGAGTAGTGGTTAAACAGGCCAGGGATTTGGTACACAGATCAAGCAGGTTATTGGTAGGATTGTCCAGCAGAGTAGTGGTTAAACAGGCCAGGGGTTTGGTACACAGATCAGACAGCAGCACAAAGGGATAATCCGGGAGAGTAGTAGTTAAACAAGGCAGCAGGGGTTCGGTACACAGATCAGGCAGCAGCACAAAGGGATAATCCGGGAGAGTAGTAGTTAAACAAGCCAGCAGGGGTTCGGTACACAGATCAGGCAAGTACAGGGTAAACACAGGCTCAGGGAACAGGGAGAGCTGACGACAAACCAGCAACCAGACTGGGCGCTGGAGCCGTCAGATATAGTCCCCCTGCCCGGCGAGCGCGTCAGTGTGACGCGCTACCGGGCACCCGCACGGGCTACGGCGCGCACACGGGGACCGCCGTGCACCCGCGCGCGCCGCACCATCAGGCCGCGGACGGGTGTGCGGCGAAGCGCTCGTCCCGTGCGCATGCACACCGGAGCCCGGCGAGCGGAGACGCTCCCTGGCTCCTGACATCGGATAAGGGTCTGGTGTGGAATTTTGGGGGAACCCCACGCCATTTTTTTTCAATTTTAGTGTGGAGTTCCCCTTAAAATCCATACCAGACCTGAAGGGCCTGGTAATTGAATGTTGGGGGACCTCCACGCATTTTATTTTTTTTTATTTTTCATTGACTTTCAATGACTTTTATGTGTATTGTCGAGACCAACAATTCATTAATAGCCGGCACTAGCTCTAGTACTTTTAAATGACTTTTTTTCCTTTAGAAATGTAATTTTGCTCTCGGACTGTTATAAACACAGGAAACATGCGCTACTTTACAGGCATACTATAGACACCCCCCAGGTACAAAATTTAAAGGAATATTTCACTTTTATTGTTTCACTTTAAGCATTATTAAAGTCACTGCTCCCGAAAAAATGGCCGTTTTTAAAACTTTTTTTTGCCTTGATACATGTCCCCAGGGGCAGGACCCAGGTCCCCAAACACTTTTTATGACAATAACTTGCATATTAACCTTTAAAATTAGCACTTTTGATTTTTCATGTTCATGTCCCATAGAATTTAAAAGTGTTCGTGTGTTCGAACAAATTTTTTGCCTGTTCACATGTTCTGGATGCGTACCGAACAGGGGGGTGTTCGGCCCATCCCTACCCATAAGTAGTATTTTGCACTCTCTCCAGTTTTAATAAATCAACCCCTATGTCTGGGAAGGGTTAAGTGTACACTGAAAATATTTATGTTAAAAAGTGGGCTCTGACTACCATATACAGTATCTCTCAAAAGTGAGTACATCCATTACATTTTTGTAAATATTTTGTTATATCTTTTCATGTGACAACACTGAAGAAATTACACTTTGCTACAATGTAAATTAGTGAGTGTACAGCTTGTATAACAGTGTAAATTTGCTGTCCCCTCAAATGAACTCAACACACAGCCATTAATGTCCAAACTGCTGGCGATAAAAGTGAGTACTGTTATACAAGCTGTACACTCACTACTTTACACTGAGATAATGTATACTGTGATATTTGGAGGTCCTGCCACTGTGAAAATGTAGGAGTAAACAACACAGAGTTATCAAGAATACACGTCTGTCAGTGTTCAAAGCATACTTTATATAGTGTGGAATTGGTGCCAAAATCGCCTTCCTTTGATGTCAGCTCTAAGCTGAGACAGCTGTAGGGCTGACACTGTTGTATATGCTATAGCACATGCGCCGAAATTCCACGCATGCGTGGTAATGGCGGGACGTACGGCCAAGGCCTGGCAGTATACCAAAATGTGCCCTCATCTCCCTTCCAGCCAGCGGGCAAACGAGGGGATCTGGTCACCGTGGCATGTAATGCTGCCACGTCCCACCACAAGCTCAAGTAAAAAACAGTAAAATATATCCGCAATAAAAAAAAAAATAACAGCTTAAAAAACCCTCTATATGCAGATGGGGACACTGCCATCTACTAGTTCAATTTATGTCTAACCCAATACCTCATCTCCACACAAGATTGCTCAAGATTGCTATCTTGTGCCTACATACCAAAACACACCAAGAAAATACTATATATTATTCACTCACACATAGGAATCAGCGATTCTAATATATTAAGTTATAACCAATACACCATATAGAGATATGAGAATTAATTATTACCGTGGATTTATTTCCGACGGATGTTGGCTCAAACGTGTCTTGCATACACACGGTCACACAAATGCTGTCGGAAATTCTGATCGGCAAGAACGCGCTGATGTACAACACATACAATGGCACTATAAAAAGGAAGTTCAATAGCCAGTGCGCCACCCTTTGGGCTCCTTCTGCTAATCCCGTGTTAGTAGAAGTTTGGTGAGAGACAATTCGCGCTTTTCAGCCTTGTGCTTTTCAGTTCGTATTTGTTCTTCAGATTGTGCTAGTGGGTTCTTTCCTGTCTTTCAGTGTGTGTTGTCAGTTCGAATCTTTTTACCAGTGCGTTCTTGTCCGCTCGTTTCTGATTTTCAGATCGTTCTTCTCAGGTTCTTTCTGATTTTCAGTGCGTTCTGTTAGTTTGTTCTGACCAGTTGACGGTTTTCTAGCCATCTTGCGGGTAACTACTCATCGTAGAGTTCGTGCTGTGCAGGGGCTTGGTTTTGGAGTTCTTTCTTTGACCCAAGTCCAGTCTATGAACAAGGTGAGGAGGAGTTCATGGAAGAAGAATTGGTTGCTCCAGGGTGACCAATTCTCGCACATGCCTTTTTTGCAGGAGATCCAGGAGAATAATCCTGATGATTTCAGGAATTAGCTCCGGATGGCAGACCCCGTTTTTCACCGTCTGTTGGCTTTGCTGTCCCCTTATATTACCAAGCAGGACACCTGCATGCGGCAAGCCATCACTCCCGAGCAGAGGCTCGTCGCCAACTTGTGGTACTTGGCGACAGGGAGAAGTCTGCAGGACATCAAGTTCCCGACAGGCATCTCCCCCCAGGCTCTGGGAATCATTATTCCAGAGACCTGTTCTGCCATCATTCAGAAGAAGAGCTATATTATGTAGAAGAGCTATATTAAGGTAAGTTTCCTCCTTTAACATCACATTCTATGTATTTAATGTTTGCTAATGTATTGTATTTATTTCATCATTCCCTAATTACCCTGATTGTAATATGCTGTGAAAGTCCTCTTTATCCTCATGCATGCTGGCAACTTGTAAAGTTCCTTGTTTGTCCTTCATGCATATTTGCCTTCACTAAGCTCCCCAGCATGCTATCCTGGGCCCATACACACCTAGCCACATAACAATGTATTTTGTCAGCTCCATTGTAGTGCTTACCCTAAACACCCCCTAAAATGTGTCCAAATGTTATTTTTAT